>NC_072015.1:3376753-3556753 GCF_027791375.1 Indicator indicator
TCCTGTTCTGCAGACAGAAAGCTCTTTTTTTTTTTAAGAAACAAATCAACATTGTAGCTATTTGCAATTAGTTTTGCTGCCTTGTGCCTGCTAAAGCGTATTGCTCAGCAGTGTATCTTGAAAGTTCCACATTTGTCTTTAAGCTGCTTAAAAACATCAGCTCCATTTCCTCTCCTCTTTCTGCCTTTTGCTGTACTTTTCCAAGCATCTTTGCAGTTTTCTCAGCTCTCTCTCAGTGCACACCAATGCAACATCAATTTGATGTTATTATCAAAGTCTTGGAAATGAAAGCTGCAGCAAGCTGTTCGCAGGAGATTTGATCTCTGACAAATAAGATTGTGTCGGTGCAGCTGAAAAAACCTGAGTCCATACCTCTGTTTTCTTCCCAATAGGGACTTGGCAGGGATGCAATTAAAAAAAAAAAGAAAGAGAAGAAAAGAAAAGAAAATCAATCTGTGCTTTGCTGTCTGATTAAGAATGGAGCTGAGCTGCCCGGGTATGAAGATGTGATGTTGTAAATACAGAGAAGCCCTCGTGAACGCCACTTTCCTCACTCTTCTCTAAATGAGTCTGATTTATTACAGCATTGGAAGGAGAGGGAAGAAAGGCTGAGGGAAAGAGCTGACTTCTGATCATTCAAAGCATGTTGTGAATTGTTTCAAAAGTACATCATAAAAAAAAAAATACTTACACCCACCAGGGATCACTTATTTTCCTATTTTCAGAAGGGCTGAACATCCATCACTAGATAGAAAGCTTTAGGAGCTGTAGACTCTGTGGCAATCAAACCTTGTAAGTAATTTTTTTTTCTCTTTTCCCCTTCCAAATGTGAGTTTTGGAACACAAGAGTCAAAAATGTTGATGTGAAATTGATTTTGAGGGTCTTGCATTAAACCAATTGTGAAATTATGAAACATGATGAAGTACTTTTGGTACCAGTGCAGTAAATATTCTCATAGCCACATTACCTAACTTCTACCTTTTCAGTACTACTGAGGTCACAGAATTGTCAGGAGTGGAAGGGACCTCAAGGATCATCCAGTTCCACCCCTCCTGCCATGGGTAGGGACATCTTCCATTAGATCAGGTTGCTCAGAGCCACATCCAGCCTGGCCTTAAAAAATCCCAGAGATGAGGCTTCCACTACCTCCTTGGGCAACCTGTTCCAGTCTCTCACCACCCTTATGGTGAAGAACTTCTTCCTAATGGCTAATCTACATCTCCCCTCCTCTATCATGGATCCATTCCTCCCAGTCCTATCACAGTCCCCCCCCAGGTCACTGATGCTGCTTGCCTTGTTGGAACAAACTTTCAACTTGCCGTCAGACAATGACTCTTAATTACAGGAGAGCTAATTCTGCTCTCATCTCCTGCAGAAAATCAAAGCCACCCTCAAACTATATACAGCTGAATTTGCTGGTGGATATATTGTGGTTTTAAAATGACCATTTTTCACTTTCTCAAAACCATAATATCTCACAAGGCTATTTTGAAATGTGACAGCTCAGTGCTGGGGCTGCTGCTGCCTCAGCTCCCTGAGCATCTCTGGGTTCAGAGGCAGGACTTGGCAAGCTGGGCACACACTTAGAAGTTTAAAGGAATTCTTACTTAGCATACCTACTCCTTTTCAAGTGCATAATCATTTTGCTAAGTTTAGTGTTGTAAGAATCTGAATAAAACACACAGTTATTGTCCATCTGCTTTCTCTTCAGTCCTATTTTGTTTAACTGCCTCTCTTCTGTTTTATTTTTTTTTTTAAGTGAGATTTGTACAGAGCTGTTTAAATATTATTATGTTGGTACAGATTCTTCAGAGTGAAAGAACTGTGAAGGACTTAAGTCATCCCTGAGTATTAAAGCTTGCCAGAAGGTCATGGGTCCTCCCAACCTGGAGCATGCTCATGAGGTTCCCTTCTTCCTTTAACTTCCCAGCTGGCAGAAAAGGGCTCATGTGATGTTTATCCTCTACACACATTGTAGATAGACACATTTGTTTTTCTCTTTTTTTTAAAAATCATAGTCTCACAGTATATCAGAGGTTGGAAGGGACCTCCAGGGATGATCAGGTCCAACCCCCCTGCCAGAGCAGAATCACTTAGGGTAGTCTGCACAGGAATGCATCCAGGTGGGTCTTGAAAGCCTCCAGAGAAGGAGAAGGAGTTTACAATGTCCCTTTAACTGAGCATTTCCACAATTCAGATGTTTAGAATGTCCCTTTTTACTGAGCATTTCCACAACTCAAATTCTTACCACCGAAAGTGTTTACCAGAAAGGTTGCATGATCCAAAATCTTCCTAAATCCAACAGAAGTTTAAGTTCAAATTTATTTATTGTTCTTTGCACAGCTTTGATGTAGTGCAACAGCTGGGCTAAATTAAAAAGGCAATCAAAAGCATAGATTATGGCAGGAGAAAGTGGCTGGATGTGTCTTCTTTCTTCCACCAAACCCAAGGTATCACTGAAGTTTGTAAACTTGCCAGACATTACCACTGGCATCTGAAAGCTGATTGAATGTGATATCTGGATATTTACTGCTGACTTTCCAAATTAAATCTTCAGATCTGAAATGTCCTCAGTGCATTCAAGATTGTTTCTTTGGGGGTTTTTTTGTGTTTTGTTTTGATTTTTAAAGCATCATACATATATATGCAAACACATGTATGTGTATGTATACAGATGATTTATCATACAATCATAGAATGGTCTCAGTTGGAAAGGACCTCCAAAGGTCATCCAGTCAAACCCCCCACGCAGTGAGCAGGGACATCCTCAGCTAGATCAGGTTGCCCAGGATCCTGTTGAGCCTCACTTTGAATATCTCCATGATTAGGTCCCCAACAAGCTCCCCGGACAACCTGTTCCAGTGTTCCACCACCCTCATAGTAAAGAACTTGTTCCTAACATCCAATCTAAATCTGCTCTTCTCTAGTTTGAAGCCATTTTCTCTCATCCTGTCACTACAGGTCTTTGTAAACAGTCTCTCTCCATCCTTCTTGTAAGCCCCTTCAGGTACTGGCAGGCTGCTATTAGCTCTCCCTGGAGCCTTCTCTTCTCCAGGCTGAACACCCCCAGCTCCCTCAGCCTGTCCTCACAGCAGAGCTGCTCCAACTCCCTGAGCATTTTCATGACCCTCCTCTGGACCTGCTCCATCAGGTCCATGTCCATCCTCTATTGAGGGCTGCAGAGCTGGATGCAGTACTCCAGGTGAAATCTCAGAAGAGCAAAGTGGCAGAATCCCCTCTCTGGATGTGCTGGCCACTCTTCTTTTGATGCAGCCCAGGATGCATATATAAGTATACAGATATACAAATGCATTTTTTTCAATGTTATGTGTTTTATGTACTCAAACATATATTTAAGGCAAAGAAATTATTTTGGGTGCTCAGTTTTACTAAGATTTGTGCATTGCTGGCCAAAATATTAGGCAGTGATCCAGTTGTACTCAGATGTGCACTCTGACTCCTGGTCTACTACAGTAGTTAATTCTCTGCATTGAAAGTGATAAAGGCATCTATATGATGGCAATGATTAAAACCAGCAATAAAATGACCAGGTCCATAACAGCAAATTATAGCAACATTCTTTGCTTCAGCATCAAAATTCATTGAAGTGCTGTAATTAATACCGACAACTAAACCATGGTTCCAAGTGCCACGTCCAATCTTTTTTTTTTTGGATCTTGAGATGGACCTTGCTAATTATAAGTAAACAGCAAGTGACTCTGAAATATTTCTTGTGACTTTTTGGTATCTTCTGTAAGTTGGTCAAGAAAATGAGTTAAAATCTTTGGTATCAATCACCACAGTTGTTAACCAGTAGCATTTGTAGGGCTCATGTTATAGTATCAGGCTTTCTTGAAGGAAATTTGGAAGCACCAAAAGGTTCTCCCATTCAATATGGAGGTAACAGAAAAGCCTAAACTCAAATGAAAAGCTGAAGGTTACTTAGAACTGTATTCAGCACAGGTCTGAGGAACCATTGGAAGAGGTAAACCTTTCTCTGGTACTGCTCATGGACAAGAAGTCTGTTAAGAAAATAGGGATTTCAGAAGACACCTTCAGAGAAGCAAATGAGAAGTGGAATACCAAAGGCAAAAAAAGTGATATTTTGACCCAATCAATAGATACATAGGTAATACAAGAAGGAGACCCCAAATCACAATAGGCAAGATAAGAGTGAATTAAATTTGGCTTAAGATGTCACAGGAGCAAGAAATCAACAAAGAAGACACAGCTGAGAGGGGAACTAGAGGTATGAGAGTCAGGAAATGAATGGTCTGTTAGAAGACTGTGCCTGAATTTCAGAGACTTATCAAGAGCACCTTCCACACTGACTACCCAGACTGTTTTGCAGTAGATCTGGTTAGCAGATGTGTTCAGCTGTATGTTGAGTTGGAAGAGATAATCCTGTGTGAAATTGCAGGAAGGCTGCCTGTCAGCTCAGAAATGGTGGTGGGGGATGTGGTAATGCTGCTCCCCCTTTTGTTGTTCATCCACTTCTGACTGCAGCATGAAGTAGGAACACACCTTGGAAGGTGTTTGAGTTCACATGTTTGTGAGCTACAGACTGTTCGAAGTGGGCAAAACATCAGCAGGAGCTGACATCAAGGAGCAAAGTGACTACCTTCAATGTTTGGCAGTGTGAGGCAATGGTTCTTGCAGCCTTTCCATCTGTCTTCAAAGACTGATCCAGCTTGGCCAGATCCATGTTCAGATGGCTGAACATGAGCCAGCAGTGTGCACAGGCAGCCAGGAGAGCCAGTGGCATCCTGGCCTGCATCAGGAATATTGTAGCCAGCAGGACAAGAGAGGTTATTCTCCCCCTCTACTCAGCACTGGTCAGGCCACACCTTGAGTCCTGTGTCCAGTTCTGGGCTTCTCAATTCCAGAGAGATGTTGAGGTACTGGAACATGTCCAGAGAAGGGCAAGGAGGCTGGGGAGGGGTCTGGAGCACAAACCCTATGAGGAGAGGCTGAGGGAGCTGGGGGTGTTTAGCCTGGAGAAGAGGAGGCTCAGGGCAGACCTCATTGCTCTCTACAACTACCTGAAGGGAGGTTGTAGTCTGGTGGGGGTTGGGCTCTTCTCCCAGGCAACCAGTGACAGAACAAGAGGACACAGTCCCAAGCTGCTCCAGGGGAGGTCTAGGCTGGGTGTTAGGAGGAAGTTCTTTACAGAGAGAGAGATTTGCCATTGGAATGTGCTGCCCAGGGAGGTGGTGGAGTCACCATCCCTGGAGATGTTCCTGGAGGTGTTCAAGAGAAGCCTGGATGAGGCACTTAGTGCCATGGTCTGGTTGATTGGATAGGGCTGGGTGATAGGTTGGACTGGATGATCTTGGAGGTCTCTTCCAACCTGGTTGATTCTGTGATATCTCGGGGGAAAAATGCACAGTAAGGAGATAAAAATAATAATAACAATAAAAAGGAATGGAAGTAATGGCTCTGATAAACTCCACACAGCAAACAAGTACATGGAGGACTAATGTATGCTTAGAATTGAGCATTACTGTGGACAAAAGGCTAAAAAAAGAAAAAAAAAGTAGAAAAAGGAGATGATTGCAGTAGAGACATTAAGGGAGCTGGCAATAAATTGAAATGCTTGGATGGTTTTCTCCCAGGAGTTTCAGTATTTGGGACAAAGACTGCTTTGAGAAAATCACAAAGAAGTTGCAGCTGGTATGAATTGCCTAGAGCAAATTGAAGCTGGCATGAAGGAAGAGTCTGAGGTGGCATAACAGAATGGCATGGCCTTGCTCTAATGTGCTGGGGTTTGGAATGCCACTACTAATTTCTCATAATTCCTTTCAGTGCATTTGCTTGAGCTGTCTTAGAATCATAGAATGGTCTGAGTTGGAAGGGACCTCCAAAGCTCATCCAGTCCAACCCCCTCTGCAGTCAGCAGGGACATCCCCAACTAGATCAGGTTGCCCACAGCCCTGTCCAGCCTCACCCTGAATATCTCCAGGGATGGGGCCTCAACCACCTCCCTGGGCAACCTGTTCCAGTGTTCCACTACCCTCATAGTAAAGAATTTGTTCCTAACATCCAATCTAAATCTGCTCTTCTCTAGTTTGAAGCTATTGTCCCTCATCCTGTCACTACAGGCCTTTGTAAACAGTCTCTTCTTCCTGTAGCCCCTTCAGGTACTGGCAGGCTGCTATTAGATCTCCCTGGAGCCTTCTCTACTCCAGGCTGAACACCCCCAGCTCCCTCAGCCTGTCCTCATAGCAGAGCTGCTCTAATCCCCTGAGCATTTTCATGGTCCTTCTCTGGACCCATTCCATCAGGTCCATGTCCATCCTCTATTGAGGGCTCCAGAGCTGGATGCAGTACTCCAGGTGAGGTCTCAGCAGAGCAAAGTGGCAGAATCCCCTCTCTGGATCTGCTGGACACACATCTTTTTGATGCAGCCCAGGATGTGATTGGCCTTGTGGGCTGCAAGCTCACACTGCCTGCTCATGCCCAGCTGTTCCTCCATCTGCACCCCCAAGTCCTTTTCTGCAGGGATGCTTTCTATCACCTCATGGAATCATAGATTCATAGAACTGTCAGGTTTGGAAGGGACCTCAAGGATCATCTAGTTCCGAACCCCCTGCCATGGGCAGGGACACCTCACATCATCCCCTTCTCAAGTGCATAGGTGTTTAAAGGGGAAGGGAACACTGTGGTCACTCATTCTGGGCTACCTAGAGTAGCCTAGAGAATTTCTCTTTTAAGCAGAAGATGAGAACAAATATTCTTCAGTTTTTTTGTAAGAAAAATTGTGTAAGAGGACCTCCTGTTTTATTGGATCATATTAATGCTCACCCCCTTGAAGGAAATTTCCTCTCAGTAATGATACAGTTCTGTGTTTGAGCTGAGGCTCTCTGCTGACACAGAGCACAATGTATAGAGGTGTACTGGTTTGAGGCCAGCCAGAACATCTCTTGCCCCGAAAGGGACAAAAGAATGACACACACAAATGGATTGGAGAGTGATGGAAAGTTTAAATGGAAAAGTGATTGGTGAAACTACAGAAAAACTACACAGCATAGTGGCAAAGAACATCCTAAAGCATACAGAGTCCCTTACATAGTACCCAGAGGTTTCCCAATCCTTCCCTTCTCCCACCTGAGGGTCTACCCAAACCCTCAGGGCTCTTTCTTCCCCCTCCCACTGCTAGGCAAGTCTCAGGCTGGCCAGGTCTGAGACTGCCCCCCCCTCCATTCTCCTCCTGGCATTAGGCCTAGTCAGGCCTAAGAGGCCTTGAGGATACTCCCCCGGCATTACCCGATAAGAGAGGACATCTCCCATGGGAGCAGAGAGGGAAGAAAGAGGAAGGGAATGACTCTGCAGATGGCTTTATAGGGCACAGGATTTATGGGTAGAAATACGCCGTTTCCTGTGTCCACCCCTGTGGGTGGGCACCCAGGACACCAGAGGTGTATCTCATGCAGCACTGGCAGGGGGCACCCAGCTGAAACTGCCACAAGAGTTTTGGTGTGAGAATCCCATCTCCAAATACCAGACAACAACTTACATCAAAGAGCTAACAGCTCTCCCCAATAAAAATGCTAAATACTCTGTATATTCATCTGGGCTTATTCCTTTGGTTACAGTCAGAGAATAAAGAGTAATCACTGAAGGTTAGAAGGCAAACTAGGAAGAAAGGAGATTATCTTGCCTTTAGAAGTTCCTGAATTTTCAAACTGTTTTAAAGTTACAGAATCTAATTAGTATCATTCATACTTGCATAGAATCCTTTGTAGCTTCTTCAAAAGATGTCTCATTTGCTGGGTTTCCATGCCTTTGACAATCTTCTGGCTGTTCTGGTGAAGACAAAAAACTCTTATTTATATGAAGGGAAAAAAAAAGAAGTAATATAAAAAGCAGGAAAGACTCTCAGGAACCAGCTTCAAGTCTGCTGCTGCTGATAAAATCAAAAATAATGTTGAAATAATAAAGTTAAATAGGAAGGCATTTGGAGAAGCAATCAAAGGCAAACGGATGTTAGCTGTTTGTAGTTCTATGTCCAGTGAGTCTCCCAGAAGAAAAACCATTTATAACATTCTGCATTAGATCTCTTATATTCCTGACCTATCCCCAAAGACTTTTATTTCTCTTCTAAATGGTTTAAAGGGACTATTTTCAAACTTAGTCTAACATGCCAATATGTACACTCATTTTTTTTTTTTTTACTGCAGTGCTGTTTCAGAACAGATCCTACTACCCTGCCAATGTAAAATCATTTCACTCTAGCTCATTAGACTGGAGATTTAGTTCAGTGGTTGATGCTGATAGCATCCTGTTTAAAAACCTACTGCTAAGGATAAAGTATTATGGGTATGGTTGTACATAAAGGAATGCTTTGGATGGTGTCTCTGATGCTGGAAAGAATCATGGCTGCAACAATAAGAATTCTACATATGCAGTGAAATAGTTTCTTGTGCCCAGAAATGGTTTCCTCCAGCCTTCTTGTAACCCCCTTCAGGTACTGGAAGACTCTTATTAGGTCTCCCTGGAGCCTTCTCTTCCCCAGGCTGAACACCCCCAGCTCCCTCAGCCTGTCCTCAGAGCAGAGCTGCTCCAACCCCCTGACCATTTTCATTGCCCTCCTCTGGACCCCCTCCATCATGTCCATGCCCTTCCTGTGTTGAGGACTCCAGACCTGGATGCAGTACCAGAGCAAAGTGGCAGACTCACCTTTCTTGATCTGCTGGCAATGCATCTTTCAATGCACCCCGAGATGGGTGGTTGAGGCCCCATCCCTGGAGGTGTTTAAAGCCAGGCTGGATGAGGCTCTGGCCACCTGCTCTAGTGTGAGGTGTCCCTGCCCATGGCAGGGGAGTTGGAACTGGCTGATCCTTGTGGTCCCTTCCAACCCTGACTGATTCTATGATTCTGTGATACTTGGACCAAATCAATAGATACATAGGTAATACAAGAAGGAGATCCCAAATCAAAATAAGTAAGCTAAGAGTTAGTTAAATGAGGGTTAAGATGTCACAGCAGCAAGAAATCATTAAAGGAGGTTGTGCATAAAGGAATGCTTTGGATGGTGTCTCTGATTATGGAAAGAATCTTGGCTGCAACAATAAGAATTCTACACATGTAGTGAAATAGTTTATTGTGCCCAAAAGTAGTTTCCTAAAGCTTTTTAACTCAAGCATCTATCTGCCTGTTGAAAATTACATCTGAAGAGAATTCAGAATTGCTCAAGGCTGCCCATGGAGATCCAGCTCTTCATAAAGAAATCTGTTAGATGATCTACACCATATTCAGCAGATAAATGTGAAGTGTTTGCTCTCGTCACTGATCTTCCTGACTGGCAGCTGATGTGTAAACAGAAGGATTCTAGTCTGATGGTTTATTATATATTTACATGAGGATGATCAAGAAGAAAGTTTCCTTTAATTAGACAGTAGAACTCTGGGGGGTCTCCTATACACTTGATTTCCCCTAGAGCAAGTACTATGAAGCCTTGAAGCTCAGTAAGCCTTTTGGGCTTTGACAAGTGTTTCAGTCTCCCACAGAGGCTAAAGCAAATGTAGCTTGAACCTCTCCTCTCCTCTCTCCTCTCCCTCCCCCTCCACCTCCCCCTCTCCCTCCCCCTCTCCCTCTCCCTCTCCCTCTCCCTCTCCCTCTCCCTCTCCCTCTCCCTCTCCCTCTCCCTCTCTTTTCCCTTCTTTTCTTCAAACAACATGAGTGCTATGCGGCTTTGTATCTACATTTCTAATTTGACTTTGTTACATTTAAGGACCTGTAGATAAGATGTGCATAGTAAATAGCTAAATTGATGTAAAAATCCATGAAAACCAGCACTTTGATCACAATTATAACAACTTCTTGATGTTTTTTTCTTAAAAAAAAAAAAACAAAAAACAAAAAACCAACAAAACATTCATTCAAATAGCTGCATGCAAAAGATCAGTCACTCCAGATCTCTGGGCCACAGTATTTTCTCATTTATGTTTTGAAAATCATTATATCAGTTCTTACTGATAACTTACAGGAGTTACTAAGGACTTACAAGAATAAAAATTGTTAACGTTAAAGGACACAACATTTTTTTGCCCCCCTTTTTTCTTCTTTATTCCCTCCCCCCCCCCAACAGACTATATTCAGTAAAATCAGTAACTCAGTCCTAAGGAGCAAGTAATTGAAAGACAGGAATAGTAAGAGTCTCCAGCATACACAGTGTTATGTGCATATTCACATTAGGAAGTGTTTCAGAAGTTACTCAGCACAAGCAATAGAAAGGTGAACAGCAGGTTGTACAATCTCTGCTGCTGAAGATCTCCAAGAATAGCTCAGGTGAATGTCTCTCAGGCTCAACACAGGTGAAGCTGGGACAGGAAAATGAAGTAGATGATTGCCTCTTGACATTTTTTCTAACCTTCTTTTTCCATACTCTCTGTGATTTAAGCATTGCATACTTGTAGAACTTGAGTAGAGAGGGGAGAAAGAATCCATTAAGAATTGTACATGGACAAAGACAGAGCCTCAGACTGTTAGATCTGAGTACCTACGGTTTGGAACAGCACTGAGGCTATTAGTGCCATTCATCTTAAGGACACATCACCACTCAAACTTGCTCACAGCTTCCCTTAAATTACCACAGGACTGTCTGTCGAAGAGCTTAGTTATGAGCCCATAGCTCACTAAAATATCATCCCCTTGGAACCTCAAAGAGTGTCTTGATTTGGATATAATCCCAAGCAGCATGAGAGATGGAAATGCCTGGAGGTGGTGATGGCAGAGGAAAAGAATGGAATGGGGAATTAAAACTTGGGAGAGTCTAAATCTCCTTATTTCAAAGTTACTGCAACAAACAATCAATGAACATCTCAGAAATGCAAATGAAGGCAAATTTCATATGGCTACCTTTCTCTAAGTTGATTTTTCCAGTGTCAGTGAGGAGTGAACTTGTACTGCTGCCTTTCCATAAAAGCAAGCACTTCTAGCTCTTACTTCCCCAAGTTTTTGACTGTTTTCATTAAACCTATAGAGATTTACTTATTCAGACAACTCATCTGAATTCAGAGAAGATCTGTAAGATGTAACAGGCAGGCACACACAGAGGTTGATCCTGTGATTGCTTCCTGATGACTTAGGTATGAAAACAAAGTAGGAACTATAGAGTGTATGGCTGTACAAATAGATGAAATATTCAGTGGTCATTTCCTGAGGTGAACTGACACATAAGGGGAGACCTTCTAACAGCCTTCCTGTACCTGAAGGGATTGTGTAAGAAAGCTGTGGAGGGACTTTGTACAAGGACTTGTAGTGAAAGGATGAGAGCAAGTGGATGTAAGATGGAAGAGGGTAGATTTAGACTGGGTATTAGGAAGAAATTCTTTACAGTGAGGGTGATGAGGTACTGCAAAAGGTTGTCCCCTTCCTGGAGGTGCTCAAGACCAATTTACATATGGCCTTGAGCAATCTGGTCTAAGTGAAAAGTGCCCCTGCCCATGGCAGAGGGGTTGTAATTAGATCATCTTGAAGGTCCAACCAACCCAAACAATTTTATGATTCATTCTGTGATTCTATGTGGTGCTTAGGGACGTGGCTGAGTGGTGGACTCAGTGATGCTTGATGAATAGTTGGACTCAATGATCACAGAGATCAGCCTCTGGAGCTGAACTATTCCTGTGGCAGTTTGGCAGAGTGGCAGAGATCAGCAGATGGGGTCTTTTTTTTTTTTTCCCCAAAGCTGGGTTAGCAAGCCAGCTGCTCTCACAAAAGAGTTGGGTGAGGCATGGGCAGAGCCACAGCCTCAGAGAGCTGTTTAAATGAACTCAAGGTTGAACAAAGGAGGTGTGGTGAGTCACCAGGACACACCACAGCAGTTTGTGTGGTCAGTCACAGAATCATAGAATTGTCAGGGTTGGAAGAGACCTCAAGGATCAGCCAGTTCCAACCCCCCTGCATGGGCAGGGACACCTCACACTAGAGCAGATTGCTCAGAGCCACATCCAGCCTGGCTGCAAAAACCTCCAGGGATGAGGCTTCCACCACCTCCCTGGGCAACCTGTGCCAGTGTGTGATGGTTTGAAACTGTCTTTTTAATTTTTCCTTGCAAAGTTCAGAACAGAGAAAGTGAAAGAATGTAAATAAGTCACTGTTGGGTATAAGAAAGCAAAACACTGATTGTTCTAAACACTTCCATTGGATAGATAGAAATGTTTAAGAACTATTACCCAAAACAAAGTAGGCACTCTGCACATTCTGCGTTCGGCAGTGGGGGCAGTTTCTGGGCTGTCTGGCTGCTGTTTCTTCTTCTCTTCTGGCTGAAGATAACACACTGACCTTGGCAGCTAAGTTAACAACTTTCTGCTTAACTAACTCTGCTTCTTTGTCCATGAGGGTCTGGGGGGGAAGCTCTTGGGAGAGAGAGAGGCCCCTTTGGGAGGGTCCCCTTGGGGGGAAGCAAAGGGAGATCGATTGTGCTTTTCTGTTGATTGTATATATTTGTGAATGTTGTGAATTTTGTATATCTGTACATATTCATTGCATTTCATTGTAGATTTTAGACTCTGCTTGTAAATACAGCCTTCATTTTCTTCCAGACTGGGCTAGCCTGGTTATTGTTGGTGGGGGGGGGAATTTCAGCTCACACCGACACACTTTTTATTTTTGGCGCCCAACGTGGGGCTCAATTGCTTGTGATTTATTTCTGCTCAGACAGTGTCTCACCACCCTCATGGGGAAGAACTTCCTAATGTCTAATCTAAATCTCCCCTTCTCTAGCTTGGATCCATTCCCCCTAGTCCTATCATTGCCTGACACCCTAAAAAGTCCCTCCCCAGGTTTCTTGTATCCCCCTTCAGATATTGAAAGGCCACAAGAAGGTTTCCTTAGAGCCTTCTCTTCTCCAGACTGAACAGCCCCAACTCTCTTAGCCTGTCCTTGTAGGAGAGGAGCTCCAGCCCTCTGCTCATCCTCTTGGCCTTTCTCTGGATGCATTCCAGCAGATCCACATCTTACTTGTACTACAGGCTCCAGAATTGGACACAATACTCCAGGTGGGGTCTCAGAAGAGCGGTGTAGAGGGGCTGAATCAATTCCCTCGACCTGCTGGCCATGCTTCTCTTGATGCAGCCCAGAAGACAACTGGCTTTCTGGGCTGCCAGTGTACACTGGTGGCTCATACTGAGGTTCTCATCCACAGCTGTGTTTGCAACCTGGACAAAAGTTGCTGGCAAAAGAAATGAGGTGGCCCAGACAGTGGTAGGCATCCAGACCCCTGGCTGCTGGGAGTGCCAGAACCTTTCACTTGCAATGGCCGACTGCAGAGACAAGCCCTGTTTGATGTGAGCAGGTAAATAGTCCACTCAACCTCATGGCTGAGCTGACAGAGGAGGCTGAAAGGCTGAGGGCTCTGATGGAATGTGAGGGGCAGACAGACTGGTGGAGCTATGTTCTACCTCTCTTGAAACAGCCCCAACTTGCACAGGGAGGTTGCAGAGGGCTTCCCATTCTCCCTCCAGTTTGCTGCACAGGCTGTCTTAGAGGATAGGGAACAGCTGTGAATCTGTGAATCTTAAAGGTCTTTTCTAACCTCAATGATTCTATGATTCTTTCGTGCTAATAACATGAAACATTGGGCAGGCCATGGTCTCAGCTGGTAGAAATTGCCACTGCTCTGATGACTCAAGGTGCTAATTCTCCTGTGGTAGTAGGGTTCTCCAAAAGTAGTTAAGATTCATTGCTGCTGCTTTGAAGGTAGCAACATGACTTTGATGTGCTTATTTTCTTAATTATGGTGGCATTCTGTGCTCTATCCTTTCTCTAATAGGAAAAGGAAGGAAAATATTCTCAATTAAATAGTAACATAACTACATACTTTGTTTGAAATGTAAAGTCACTTTTTATTGCTCAAAAAGTGTTTTTGAGAATAATTTTTCCTCTTAATAACTAGAGAGAAACCACATGGAGTAGGAATCTATAGGAGCTATTTCCCTGAAGCTACCTAACACTTAGGATTTTTTATTTATTTATTTTAAACATTTTTTTTCCCCCATAGGAAACAGGCTGGATGGCATCTGGACCATTTATTGTATGCAGTCATGCAGTTCACAGCCCAGCCTTGGGCTTTTCATTAAAACAGCTGGGATGTCTATCATAGAATCCTCTGAGGTAAGGAGGGGCATCTTCAACTAGATCAGGTTGCCCAGAGCCTTGTGAAGCCTCCTCTTCAGGGATGGGGCCTCAACCACCTCCAAGGGCAACCTTCATGGTAAAGAACTTGTCCCTGACATCCAAGATGTTGTTAGATGAGGGATGGTCAGAGTTGAGGACTGGTTAGTGGAAGCTTTAAGAAGCAGTGAAGATGAACCATGGAGATAGCTGGACATGGGTCTGAAATTGGCTATTTCTCTTTCAACAGGCTTTCTGACCATGCATGGTGTCTGTATGAATGGTGACCTCTCTCATAGCAGGGTCCATGCATTCTCTGAGGTGTGCTGCCTTGTTGGAGAGCCTAGAGATAGCCATAGAGTCATAAAATCAGTCAGGGTTGGAAGGGGCCACAAGGATCAGCCAGTTCCAACCCCCCTGCCATGGGCAGGGACACCTCACACCACATCAGGCTGGCCAGAGCCTCATCCAGCCTGGCTGCAAACACCTCCAGGGATGGGGCCTCAACCACCTCCCTGCACAACCCATTCCAGGCTCTCACCACTCTCATGGGGAAGAACTTCTTCCTCATGTCCAGTCTGAATCTCCCCACTTCCAGCTTTGTTCCATCCCCCCAGTCCTGTCACTTACCTGATAGCCTAAAAAGTCAGGGCCACTGAAGAAAGATTTCCTGAGGTATTTGGGTATTGCCTAGATGTATCCAGGGCCACTGAAAAAATATTTCCTGAGGTATTTGGGTATTGCTTCCTCCCTACTCCCTTCTAGCAGTCTTTGTAAATGAGACCTATTCTAGAAAGAGGCAGTAGAGGATATGACAGTGTAGTGATGACTTGCATATGTGACTTTGAAAAGTGCTCTGCTGAAGAGCTTCTGTCACTCTTGAATGGCTTGAAGGAAGCCTCAGCTCTTCTGGAGCTAGCAGAATGTCCCTGCAGGTGTCAGTGGAGTCAGAATTTCATTCTTTTTTTTCTGTCAACTTTATTGTGCAGTGCTACTGCCTTAAATCTTTTCTAGTATTTTATAGTCTGGGGTGCGCAGACATGCATGGATTACCCATAGTATTAAAACAAGACACCAGTGACCTCTTTTGACTTAATATCAACTTCTGTACATGTTTGGCGTTGGGGTTTAATAATATTTTTTTTTTCTATTAAGGAAATGTCACATAATTGAATGAAATTTTAAGACATTTTCTGCCTTGGGTACTAACTAAGGTACAAATTACTCTGGATTTGCTCTGAGTTTTGGTGATGCAAATTACACAGGGAATGCATTTGTCTCTGCACTGAAATATTCTGAAGTTTAATTAATGGTGGGCCTCTCCCTAGAACAGCCCTGTCCCTTGAGATAGAATACATAAGAAACTTTGTAAATAATATTTCATTTGACTAGGACAGGACATTTATCCTCCTGAATTATATTCTCTTGGAGAGAAGATGATGAATCAAATGGAATATATGCAGCCTTGCTACCCCTGTTATTAATGCACAGTTGGGATAGTCCATCATCTCCATTTTTTTTTTTACAGGAGATAGGAATGGGTGGGGACCCTCAGTGTATTTCTCAGTTGCAAAGATGACTCAATAAGATTTTCTCTCTTTTCTCCTTTCTGAACCTGTTGCTGAGATGGTGCTATTCCTGCCATTCATATATAGTGCATAGGAGAAACACAGTTTAAATTGTCTCAGCTGCTTATTGAAGGCCAATATAGAATCATAGAAACAACCAGGTTGGAAGAGACCTCCAAGATCATCCAGTCCAAATGATCACCCAGCCCTAAGCAATCAACTAGACCATGGCACTAAGTGCCTCATCCACTCTTCTCTTGAACATCTCAAGTGATGGACACTCCACCACCTCCCTGGCCAGCACATTCCAATGGTAAATCTCTCTCTCTGTGAAGAACTTCCTCCTACCACCCAGCCTAGATCTCCCCTGGCACAGCTTGAGATTGTGTCCCCTCCTTCTGCTGCTGGGTGCCTGGGAGAAGAGACCAACCCCAACCAGGCTACAACCTCCCTTCAGGTAGTTGTAGAGAGCAAGGAGGTCATCCCTGAGCCTCCTCTTCTCCAGGCTAAACACCCCCAGCTCCCTCAGCCTCTCCTCATAGGGTTTGTGCTCCAGACCTCTCCCCAGCTTCGTTGCCCTTCTCTGGACACATTCCAGTATCTCAACATCTCTCTGGAATTGAGGAGCCCAGAACTGGACTCAAGGTGTGGCCTGAGCAGTGCTGAGCACAGGGCAGAATAACCTCCCTTGTCTTGCTGGCTACACTATTCCTGATGCAGGCCAGGATGCCATTGGCTCTCTTGGCCACCTGGGCACACTGCTGGCTCATGTTCAGCCTACTGTCAACCAGTACCCTCAGGTCCCTCTCTGCCTGGCTGTTCTCCAGCCACTCTGTCCCCAGCCTGTAGTGCTCCTTGGGGTTGTTGTGGCCTCCTTGGGAGTGGTGAGTTGTAACAAAACACAACATCTGTGATCAACACTTCTTGGAGACCCAAGCAATCTGAGAAGTTCTGTGAAGCTGTTATAGAATTATTAAGTGTGTTGGTCTGGACTGGAACAAACCACCATTATAACCATAAACTTGTTGTTGTTTTTTTTTTTTTTTTCAAAGGTTTAGAAGTGTGTTTATGTGCTTTAAGGCATCGTCGTGTGTCTAGCTGTGTATGTTTGTGTGTATTTGGGTACAGTGTGGCTGTGCCTATTGGGTTCATGCTCAGCCTCACTAATGACTGGATTTGGGAACCTGGAGCTGCAACATTCTCACCTCTTTCTGCATACTGGATTCAGAAACCCCTAAAAAATTAGTGTGATGTAAGCTGGATGTGTTTCTTAAATGGTTTTGCTCACCATGGAGAAGAGAAGGCTCCAGGGAGACTTAGTAACAACCTTCCAGTGCCTGAAAGGGGTCTGCAAGAAGAATGGAGAGAGACTGTTTACAAAGGCCTGCAATGATAGGATGAGGGACAATGGTTTTAAACTAGAGAAGAGCAGATTTAGACTGGATGTTAGGAACAGGTTATTTACCATGAGGATTGTGGAACACTGGAACAGGTTGCCCAGGGAGGTGGTTGGGGCCCCATCCCTGGAAACATTCAAGGTAAGACTCAACAGAGCTCTGGGCAACCTGATCTAGTTGAGGATGTCCCTGCTGACTGCAGAGGGGTTGGACTGGATGACCTTTGGAGGTCCCTTCCAACCCAGACCATTCTATAATTCTGTGATTCCATGATTCTGTGATTCTATGATTCTATGATTCTGTGATTGTATGAATCTACGATTCCACGATTCTATGAGTCACAATGTGTTGGGTAAGCAACTGGTTTATGGATTTGTTTTAAAGAGTATTGACAAATGGAGTTACATCGGGTTGGTGCCCAGTTCCCAGTGGGCTTCCCCTGGGCTTGGTTTTAGGGACAGTGCTCTAACATTCTTATAAATGATCTGGAGACAGAAATCAGATGTACATTAAGTATGTTTGGTGATGGTAGTAAACTTGGAGGAGCTGTTGACTCCCTCAAGGACCTCATAGAGAAGTCTAGATAGACTACAGAGTGGAGCAATCACCAACGAGATGAAATTTAGAGGGTGTAAGTGCTGGCATTTCTAACTATGTCCTTCTTATGAACTTCTCACAGTCTTTCTTCTAACTCTTAGAAATGTATGTTTCAAAGTTTTAGGAAAAGGCCATATTTCTCAGTGGTCTTTTTCTGTGTGAACAGACACAATTTCATATTAGCAGCTGCCTAAAGGATGGCAAAGTAATCCTGACACGGAGTTGGTATTCATTACCGTCTACAACGATGCCTATTCTAGGGCTGATTTGTGGTTGCAGATTACAGCTGCTCTCTGTTGGAACAATGCTGTGCTTTGCACTAGTCTAAATCATCTTCTTCCTTACCTTCCTCAAGCATCTGTAGCAGCAGTCATGCTACGGCATTGCCAGTGTGCTTACTGTGCCTCCACGTGAGGAGCATCTGCTCACCCAGACGTGTTGAACAGGGATCATGTTCCTGCATGCTCCTGCTTGCTGAAACAGCCTTGGCAGGAGGCTCTAGACCTGGCCTGAGTTCTCTTCAGCCATCTGGTGCTTGCTGGCTTTGTAATCCCAGATCACGCATAGATTCATAACAAAAGCATTGGCTTCACAGAGCAAAACCAATTGACAAGAGAGGCTTTTTTGTGGCTGTTGTTTTGCACAGGAATGCAGAAATCAGAGAGCAGAGTTTCTTTCTGCTGACAGCTACCTCCAGTCCCATCTGGCATTCTGTGGGCTCTAATTGAACCCATATACCGTTAGAGGCAGTGACACATGCTAGCAGTTGCTGTAGCTTGTGATCCAAGTGCAACTAGCAAAATCTTTCCTGAATGGTTAACTTTGTTCTGCTTGAGTGTCTTCTGTTTATCTGCCTGGATCTGAAAGCTTCTTTTCCTTCTGTGCTTTAAATACTTTGCCTTTCATTTCTTTTCTCTTTTTTTAAACAATTGCATGATGAGCTTAATTACAACAGGCAGTTAAGTAGGAGTTTCAGCAGGACTTCAATTTGTAGACTTCTAAAGTGAGTTACTTTGGACACTATTTCATTGTATTATGGAAGGTTCTATTTTCAGGAACCACACAACTAAAGTGATTGTCCTCACTCAGATCCTGTGGGTTTTTTTTTTTTTTGTTTGTTTTGGTTTGTTTTGTGGTTTTTTCCTTTTTTTTTCTTTTTTTCTTTTTTTTTTTTTTTTTGGTTGGTTGGGGTTTTTTTCCAACCATTTAGATCATGGCTGTACAGATGTTTAACAAAAAATTCAGACATCTTCATATAGACTTCAGACAAACCAGTACTGAATGTGTGACCTGGATAACAGATCAGCACCATTTCTACAATATTTGTTCAATCCTGGGTGGAAAGCCAGATGTAATACAAATTCTTTGCAGGATAATCTGCTACCTTGCAAACTTCCTGATAGCAGTAAAGAAGGATTTTTATATTGCTACTTATGTAGCACTTCCTGATGAGGCCTTGATACACTGAAGATCCTGATGTGTGACTCCTACTTAGGATTAGCCTGTTTGCTTCAGATGAGAAAAGGATGACCTATTTTTATTAACTTTCTCACTTAGCTGTAAGTAATTTTTCTCCTTTCCTTTTCTTTTTTCCTTCCCCTTCCTATTCCTCCACATGCAGCTATTGATTTACAACTGCTGCCAGGCCACTGTTTCTCAGAATATATAACAATGGGTGGTGGTTAATCACAAAGCAAATAATAAAGGGAACAAAAGCTTCCAAATCAAGCCTTCATGAGAAAAGCCAGGTGAAAAAATCCATCATGGCACACTATCGAAAGTGGGACTTCTACAGTGTGGAAGTTCAATCAACATTACACTGTGTCTCTTGCAGAGAGGACAAATTCTCTTGCAGGTGTGATGTTAACCCCAGGGCCTGGCAGACCTGCATTCACATGCTGCTTGTTTTGACCTTCCTTTCTGTGACTGAGGGGAACTTATTTGTCCATTCTATCCCCTTCCTCTTCATGAGGATTTTGGAGGTTTTGTGGTCGTTTTGTTGCTGTTGTTTCAAATTCAGAGGGAGGAAGTTGGAAAATTATGCCTTGGTCTCATGGTGACAGCTTTTGATGTTAGTCTGCACTGTGCAGAACACAGTCATCAGGGGACGTTCTCCAGCCTCTGGCATTCCATTTCATCAGCCATGATGGAGTTGATATTTACAAACCCTACATTTTGCAAAGCCTTTAAAGACAGATAATTACAGTAACTTGGAAAGCTTCGTCAAATCAGAACATACTTTAGTCAGCTAAAGCAAGATACCAAAGTGAAAAAAGGGTTAAACCAAGAAATGGGTCTGTCTCACACTGCAATCTTTCCTGTTAGTCTTCTATAAATGCATCTTTAATCAAGTATCTTTGGTTTGGGGTGGGAGAAGAGGCTTCACACAGTTGCTTTAATGTGTGTATCTCAGTGCCTGAGAAAAGGAGAGTAGCTTTTGAAGGCTTGCAGAAGACTTAGAAGAATGAGCACAGTGAAGTGATTGTGTTAATATTAGTTTGTAGGGGGTTGTCAGTATATCATTCAGGTTAGAAAAGACTTTCAAGAGCAGCAAGTCCAACCATTTACCCTCCTCTACAAAGTAGAGTAAACCATAAACGATAGCCCCAAGCACCCCATCCAAACCACCTTTAAACACATCCAGGGTTGACGACTCAGCCACATCCCTGGGCAGCACATTCCAATCCCTGACCAGTCTTGCTGGGAATTTTTTTTCCTAATGTTCAGTCTAAACCTGCCCTGTTGCATCTTGAGACCATTCCCTCTTGCTCTATCAGTAATTACCTGTGAGAAGATATCAGCACCAACCTCTCCACAACATCCCTTCAGGTAGCTGTAAAGAGTGATGAGGTCTTCCCTTAGCCTCCTTTTCTTCAAACTAAACAGCCCCAGATCCTTCATATGACCTTCATAAGGTTTATTCTCCAGTACTAGAGAAACACATCAGTCTTTATTTCTGGAGGTGACATCTCAGGTGATGTAATGACTTCAGTAGGGTTTTTGTTTTTTTTTTTGCAGGTGAACTATAAGACCAATCAGCACCAGGATAACAAAGGTAAGTTGAGATGTTACAAGCCTTATGAGGAGAGGCTGAGGGAGCTGGGGTTGTTTAGCCTGGAGAAAAGGAGGCTCAGGGGTGACCTTATTGCTCTTTAAAACTATCTGAAGGGAGGATGTAGACAGGTAGGGGTTGGTCTCTTCTCCCAGGCAAACAGAAGGAGAGGACACAGTCTCAAGCTGCACCAGGGGAGGTTTAGGCTGGGTGTCAGGAAGAAATTCTTCCCAGAAAGAGAGATTGGCCATTGGGATGTGCTGCCCAGGGAGGTGGTGGAGTCACCATCCCTGGAAGAGTTTAAAATCAGACTGGATGAGGCACACTGTGCCATGGTTTAGTTGATGAGATGGTGTTGGGTGATAGGTTGGACTTGGTGAGCTCAAAGTTCTTTTCCAGCCTGGTTAATTCTGTGATTTTGTGATTCTGTATGTGATGGGACAGTGCTATATAGAGTGAGGCTTTACAACTATGCTTATTTTAACCTGGACCTTTGTATTTATGCTTAATGCAATTAATTATTGCTCATAATGGATCACTCTCAATTTAAGGGTACAGCTGCCCACAACAAGAAAGGCATTCAAGACAGATTGTTGACAGATTTGTTGCCAAACTTGCAACAGTTTTTGAACACCAATTGGCAAAGTGCAAGTGCTAAAAGAAGTGTTAATGTGATGTTCACTGCTAATGCTCCAGGATACACAGGATGAATCATCTTACCCTGCAAGCACTGCAGTGATAACATTATCCCTCAGTAAAGTAAGAACATGTTTTAATTTCTTGTCACTTAACTAAGCTGATATCATAAGCTTAGGGGAAAGTGATTTGATTTTCTTTTTTTCCCCACAGACAATTGTGTGGAGAAAGGTATTTGTAGAAGAATAGCTCATAGTGTCCTTCAGACACAATGAATAGCTTTATTCAGCTTTCAAAACACATGCAGTAATACTGCCTGTGAGTGTGAAGAGGTGAAAATGTATAAACTTCATTGATTATTAAATGTGCCATGTGAAATCTATTGCCTATTTTTCAATGCTTAGTATAGAAATCATGTTGCTACCATCTCCCATATTTCTATAGTGAAGGACACCTTTTGTTTGCATGCTATCCTTTCTGTTTGCTGTATTATTAGTGACACAGGTTACAATTTACTCTTTACACACCTAGGAATGAGGGAAACCTGGGAAGTACAGGAATGCCTGAGGAATGCCCCCCAAAAGAAAACTAACCATTGTGGTTCATTCATTTAATAATATTTTCAAATATATGTGGTAATATCTATGGAGACCTGATAGTTGCCTTCTAGTACTTAAGGAGACCCTACAGAAAAGATAGGGAGGAAATCTTTATCAGAGAGTGTAATGATAGGATGAGAGGTAGCTCTTTCAAACTGAAAGAGGGTAGATATAAATTAGATTTAAGGAAGAAATCCTTCACTGTGATGATGGTGAGACACTGGAAGAGGTTGTTCAGAGAAGTTGTGGATGCCTCCTCCCTGGAAGGGATCAAGGTCAGATTGGATTGGGCTTTGAGCAATCTGATCTAGCAGAATCACAGAATCAGAGAATGTTAGGGGCTGGAAGGAACCTCAAAAATTATCCAGTCCAACCTCCTGCCAGAGCAGGATCATGTAGAGCAGGTCACACAGGAACTAATCCAGGCAGGTCTTGAGTAACTCCAGACAGGGAGAATCCACAACCCTCCTGGGTAGCCTGTTCCAGTGTTCTGTCTCTTTCACAGTGAAATAATTCTTCCTCCTGTTTCCATGGAACTTCCTATGCCTCAACTTCCACCCACTGCCCCTTGTGCTGTCATTGGGCACCACCAAGCAGAGCCTGGCTCCATCCTCTTGGCACTCACCCTTTACATCTTCATAAACATTAATGAGGTCATCCCTTAGTCTCCTCCATCTCATCAAGTTGTTTGCTTCCTTCACTTTCTTTAGCATATATAATGCAAACATAACTCAGTGTGACAGGTCATTTTTGGCAGTGTTTTGAGTAGGGGAGGATAAAGTGAGAAATCACCCCTTAGTCTCCTTTTTTTCCAAGCTGAAGAGCCCCAGGTCCTTCAGTCTGTCCTCAAAAGGAAGATGTTCCACTCCCTTAATCATTTTCATGGCTCTGCTTATGGCACAGGATTGAAATTAGTTAATCCTTAAGATCCTTTCCAACCCAAAAGATTCTATGATTCTGTGACTCGACAAATTCAGGTTAGTGATATTATTAAAAATACATCTTTGACAACTTGCTACAACCCTATTAGATGTTAGCAGACATTGGATTTTAAAATAAACTCAAGGATAATCAGAATTCTTCTGGGCATAAAGCACAGGAAGAAATGAAAACATGGTATATTATGTTTTTATCTACCACACTTCCAAAGAATCAAAAATAAGCAGTTAGTTGGCAGCAGCTGAAACACAAACCCCTCTTCTTTTCAATTCCTTTGCAGCATGTGTTGTTTCTAAAGGGAAATACCACACCAAGTGCAAGAAACAAGTTGCTAGGGTTAGGAAAGAAAGGACTGTTCAGGAATGTCCTTTGACTGAAAAACAAACAAACAAACAACAAGTTATGCTCCAGAGGATTCCAGGTATTAAGAATGTTGTGAGAGGACAGATGAAGTACAAGGTACGTGTCACAGAATCTTAGAATTGTTTGGGTTGGAAGGGACCTGAAGGATCATCCCGTTCCAACCCCTCTGCCATGGGCAGGGATACCTCATACTACAGCAGGTTGCTCACAGCCACCTCCAGCCTGGCTGCAAAAACCTCCAGGGATGAGGCTTCCACCACCTCCCTGGGCAACCTCTGCCAGTGTCTCACCACCCTCATGGTGAAGAACTTCCTAACATCCAATCTGAATTCACACGTTTCTGTTTTTTTTTTTTCCATTCCCCCTGGTCCTATCCCTACCTGACATCCTAAAAAGTCCCTCCCCAGCTTTCTTGTAGGCTCCCTTCAGATTCTGAAAGGCCACAATAAGATCTCCTCAGAGCCTTCTCTTCTCCAGACTGAGCAGCCACAACTCATGTAATAGCATTTCCAATAGTATAGTTCATGTCTGCGGTAAAAAATTCTAACCATTTGCACAGGAACTTAGGTTTAATGTTTTTACAGAATTACAGAATGTTAGAGATTGGAGGGGACCTCAAAAGGTCATCGAGTCCAACCCCCCCTGCCAGAGCAGGATCACCTGGACTAGGTCACACAGGAATGCATCCAGGTGTGTTTTGAGTGTCTCCATAGAGGGAGCTTCCACAGCCTCTCTGAGCAGCCTGTTCCAGATTTCTATCACCCTCAGAGCAAAAAAGTTTTTCCTCTGTTCCTTCAGGAATAGTAGACAGCTGAATGCAGAATGCTGCTAAAGCCAAATAAAACTCAGTGGCACCTTGGAGTGCCACAGAAGTGGTTCACCTAGAAAACTCCATGGAAAACTTCTCTTCCCAAGCAATACAACTTGAACCAATAGTTCTGGAGCCCCTATTACAAGAAAGAGCTGGACATGCTGGAAGGTGTTGAAAGCAGGGCCATGAGGATATTCAGAGGGCTGGAGCACCTCTCCTATGGAGACAGACGGAGAGAGTTGGGGCTGTTCAGCCTGGAGAGGAGAAAGCTCTGAGGAGACCTCTTTGTGGCCTTCCAGTATCTGAAGGGGGCTACAAGAAATCTGGGGAGGGACTTTTTAGGGTGTCAGGTAGTGATAGGACTGGGGGGAATGGAGCAAAAGTGGATAGATTCAGATGGGATGTTAGGAAGAAGTTCTTCCCCATGAGGGTGGTGAGACACTGGAACAGGTTGCCCAGGAAGGTGGTGGAAGCCTCATTCCTGGAGGTTTTGAAGGCCAGGCTGGATGTGGCTCTGAGCAACCTGCTCTAGTGTGAGTTGTCCCTGCCCATGGCAGGGGGCTGGAACTAAATGATCCTTGAGATCCCTTCCAATCCTGACAATTCTATGATTGTATGACTTAGAATCAAAGTGCTCACACCATTTAAAATCTGTGAGCCGTATTCTCTGCTTTGGCCAAGATGAAGTCAAGCAGTCTTTAGCACAGACAATGAAGAAGATAGAAAACATCACCTTTAATTTGATCTTTGTGAAATGCTAAACTCATTCAGACACAAACAAAGGCATCATCATTTCTCCTTGGATTTATTTCCTGGTAGATCACCCACAGGTGCAAAAAACTGGATAGCATGGAATTACTTGAGGCACAAGTATATAATCCGAGAATTTATTATGTCTTCCAGGACTCAGATTAGGTGGAATGAAAATGGTGGCCTGAGGATTTTTTTTTTTTTTAATCTTTTGGAGGTTGATAATTCAGACATGCAAAATGATTTAGATTAAAATGAAATCTATGCCAGATGTTTGTGCTTAATTATCCCACAGAACAGAATGGACTCAAATGTGCCTACAAGGTTATAAACAACCTAACATGAGACACCTAAAAGTCTTTCAATACAGGCAAACTAAAATTAAAACTCTTGCTGCTTATAATAAACATCTCTTTTAGGATAAAAAAATCACCACATAGCTCTTCTGTCACAATCCAACAATGTGATAATCCAAAAAAACTTGCCAAAGCATGCAGGAAGCTTTCAGAAATGTTGGCAAACCTTTGAAGCTGTTCTGTTTTGGTGTGAGGAAATCTCATTGTTCCTTAGTCTGTATTTTGTGGACAACTTCAGGGAAAAAATATTACTTTTTTGTTGTTTTTATTTTTTTTACACTGACTCAAAACTTCAATATGTAAGGGGTGTTGGTTTGGTTTGGTTTGCTTTGCTTTGCTTTGGTATGATGTGAGTTGTATTTTGTTAAAAGAAAAATAGGAATTTTCCAACTGCAATTTATAAAGGGATTTTTTTTTTTTAAGTACAAGCAGGAGACACTAAGCTAGAGGCAATACAAACAGAGCAAGTATCCTTTTATTTTTATCTTCTAGACTTTCACATCATGTTTTTGTCCTTATGATTCAGAGTACTACAAAGTTAAAATTGAGAAGACAATAATGATTTGAACGCAGGAGAAAACAGGAGTGGATGAACCTCTGGTGACATGGTTTAGCAGTCATAAGGTCTTGGGTGACAGGTTGGACTTCAGTGATCCTTGAGGTCTTTCCCAACCTTATTGATTCTGTAATATGACTTATTTGATGTGTTTTTGCTTTTTAAGAACAGTCTGTGGTATAGTGGAAAGGCACAGGGAATGAGCTAATCCAGTGAGCAGAAAATGGCAAGCATCTCTTCTCCTTTCCTGATCTTCATTACTGTGTTTGATCTGGTTGATTAGCACAGTTTACCACCTCCCTTTAAAGTATACTAAACATGGGTTTGGTCACCCCATAAAAGTCTGTCCTCTGTGCTGTAAGAGGATCCTCTATATCCTATTAGTGGGCTCCTCACAAGGATCTAATGTTGATATATTATTAAAATTAGCAGGTAACCTTCAGGAGACCTGGAGATGTGCCATGCAATCCTGCCTTCATACTGCAATTTGCAGCCACATGATTTAGACTGACCTACTGTTGGCATGAGGATCTGCTATGAATAAAAGAAATCTGTAGAAGGTAAGACAGAAAGAGAGAACAGAGTTCTAAAAACTGACTGCTGCTGTGGAGTCTTTTTGGAACTGGAAGTTATGGCTTTGCCTTTATCACCCCTAAAACTATACAGCTGGGGCCTCGGAGATTGACGTGACCTCCTTTAATTCAATCAGGAAAAAGTCATCTTGTGAAGGAGGTGAACCACAGAATCATAGAATGGTTTGGGTTGGAAGGGACCTCTGAAGGTCATCTACTCCAACCCCCTCTGTAGTCAGCAGGGACATCCTCAACTAGCTCAGGTTGCCCAGAGCTCTGTTAAGCCTCACTTTGAATATCTCCAGGGATGGGGCCACAACCACCTCCCTGGGCAACCTGTTCCAGTGTTCCACTGCCCTCATGGTAATGAACTTGTTCCTAACATCCAATCTAATTCTGTTCTTCTCTAGTTTGAAGCCATTGCTCCTTGTCCTATGGCTGCAAACAGTCTCTCTCTATCTTTCTTGTAACCCCCTTCAGGTACTGGCAGGCTGCTATTAGGTCTCTCTGGAGCCTCGTCTTCTCCAAGCTGATCATCCCCAGCTCCCTCACCCTGTCCTTGTAGCAGAGCTGCTCCAAGCCCTTGAGCATTTTGATGGCCCTCCTCTGGACCCACTCCATCAGGTCCATGTCCTTCCTGGGATCTTTCCAAGGAGCTAAGGATTGTTATGTATTTTAGTACTTTCTACTCAGAGGAGAGGTGAACTTGTGGGTTGTTTTTTTTTTCTGCCTTTACTCCTGTAGATAACCAAATAGATAGCTACATAGAAAATTGACACAGAGCATCATATTAAAAAACAAAACAAAACAAAACAAACAAAAACAACAACAACAAAACACCCAAAAGCTCCAAATTAAAAAGAAAAAAAAAATTGTTTATCAAGAAACTACTTCACTAAATAAAGTCCATGCTTTGCTTTGCCTGGGGAGATAATTCAGGCATTAAAGGTATCCCTTAGTCTATGCCTGCAAGAGCACAATCACACAGTAGATAGATAAAACTCTAGGGAGAATAAAGACTAAGGCAGAGGGGTCACCATTTTCCTCACATGTTTCAATGCAGTATTTTTGATGTACTTTTAAAGAAACAATTAGCTTTCAGTAAGCATATCATTTAATTTAATAACATGCAGCCAGGCAGCACTGTTAGGACATTTCCAGCAGAATACTGCTGCATAAGGGATTTGTAAAGCCAAAAGAGACCTTTAGCTAATCTAGTCTGACCTCCTTACTATCACAGGCCATGCAAATTGTTAGCATTTTATGTGAGGGCAAAAGTATGGTCAGTTCAAAAGACAATAAATGGTTCTACATTAATGAACTATGAAGAAGGTCAATGACTTAACTTGAAGAAGGGCTGTAAATATTAAAAATTTGAAAACTAGTATGCAGTCTGAAAATAAGAAGACTGAATGTAGGCTAAGTCAGCTTCTATTCACAGTGACACATATCCCAATTTTAAACCTCTTCAAGGACAGCAAAATTCTATTTCACTTATTTCTTTAGCTTTTTTTATACCTCCCACAAATTTATTCCAAAAGACACAAAGAAATCTGCAAGCTTGTCTTCCCATTTTGTGCTTAGTGATCCTGTTGTGTGCAACAACATTAATATTACATAAACAATGGTGTTCAAACCAAGGACCATGAGCCAGCAATGTGCTCTGGTGGCCAAGAAGGCAAATGGTATCCTGAGGTGTATTAGAAGTGGTGTGGTTAGTAGGCCAAGAGAGGTTCTCCTCTCCCTCTGTTCTACCCTGGTGAGGCCACGTCTGGCCTCATGGATCCCCCACGGCAGGGGGAGCTGGAACTAAATGGTCTTTAAGGTTCCTTTCAACTCAAACCATTCTGTGACCCTGTGATCACAGTAGAAAAAAAAAAAAAACACACACACATAAATGATCACAAAGAAAACCACTCTCTGTTTAATCACCCAAGGGGAAAGCCATCTAGAGTACAAAGCAATGCAATCAGCCTCCCTAATATTTATTGCTGTTGGAGGTTCTCTGTGGTTGCAGTGGTGTGCAGACACAAAGGCATAGAGCACATCCTTTTGTATTCACCAGCAGGAGTTCTGCTGCTTACTGGTCACTGCTGTCAGAGCTCTGTGGTAGATATGTTCCAAGTGCTGTGCTGCTGAGATTGTGATTAATGGCAGTTATCAACCTGGACTCTCGAGGTAACATAAAACTGATGGCAATCAGAGTGTTTGTCTAACCACTGAGGTATGACACATTAAAAAAGACAAAACAAAACAAAAAAAAAAAAAACAAGGGAAAATGTTAATACATGCTGAGCATCATTAGGAGGTTAAACTTTAAGAAGCATTTATGGTATATTATACTTTGTGATGGGTTAATTATAGTGTTTAAGCTCCTCCAGCAAGCCATTGGAGTATTTCACCCCCATACAAATGGGTAAATCACCTGTTGTTATGTCAGATGTTGAAAGGGTACAGAGTGAATGAAAAAAAGCCAGAGCTACTGACCACGGGAAACACTGAGGGCATTGTCATAGAGCCTCTCTTTCTTCACCCCCACCTTTGTCATTTCACAAAAATCACAGAATGTCAGAGGTTGGAAGGGACCTCAAGAGATTATCAAGTCCAACCCCCCTGCCAGAGCAGCATCACTTAGGGTAGTCTGCACAGGAATGCATCCAGACAGGTTTTGAATGTGTTCAGAGAAGGAGACTCCATAACCCCCCTGGGCAGCCTGTGCCAGGGCTCTGTCACCCTCACTCTAAAGAAGTTTCTCCTCATGGTGAGGTGAAACCTTCTAGGTTCAAGTTTGTCTCCATTGTTCCTTGTCTTATTACTGTGCACCACCCAAAAGAGCCTGGCCCCCTCCCCTTGACACCCACCCCTCACATATTGATAGACATTGATCAGATCCCTCTCAGCCTTCTCTTCTCCAGACTAACCACCCCCAGGGCTCTCAGTCTCTCTTCACAGGGGAGATGCTCAAGTCCCCAAATCATCCTGGTGGCTCTATTCCATTTATTTCACTTTTCACTATTTATTTATTCCATTTATTGTCACTGTTCACTATTTACTTATTCCACTTATCTTCACTGTTCACCTACTTATCTATTCCATTTAGTTTCACTTTTCATTATTTATTTATTCCATTTATTTTTCCCTTTTCACTACTTATTTCTTTCACTTATTTTTCCTTTTTACAATTTATTTCTTTTACTTATTTTCACTTTTCTCTATTTATTTATTTCACTTATTTTCCCTTTTCACTATTTACTTTTTCCACTTAGTTTCACTTTTCACTATTTAGTCCATTTATTTTCCCTTTTCACTATTTATTTGTTCCACTTATTTTTACTTTTCACTATTTACTTATTCTGTTTCTTTTCATTCTTCTCTATTTACTTCTTCCACTTATTTTCACTTTTCATTATTTAATTATTCCACTTATTTTCATCTTTCACTACTTATTGCATTTAGTTTCGCTTTTCACTATTTACTTATTCCACTTACTTTCCCTTTTTACTGTTTATTTATTCCACTTATTTTCACTTTTCACAATTCCTTTATTCTATTTATTTTTATTTTCCACTATTTCTTATTCCATTTATTTTCCTTTTTCACTATTTCCTTATTCCATTTATTATCCTTTTTCACTATTTCCTTATTCCATTTATTTTAATTTTTCACTATTTCCTTATTCCACTTATTTCCACTATTTTCTTATTCCATTTCTTTTCACCTCTACTCAGGTGTCAGAACTCAATTTCCCTCACGCTTGCAAGCAAACCTACCTGATTTCAATTTTAATGAAGGACAAGAAGGAATTACAAACAAAACAGCTGGCTTAACACTCAAGGCAAAAGGATTTTTTCTTTTTTTTTTTTCCCCTATTGATTTGCAAGATTAATTGCAAGCTTTAAAAAATAAAAGGGAGCCCAACACAAACACAGCAGAAATATCATCCGTGACTGTTTTGAGTAACTGATTTGAAGACGTCTCCACAAAACTAGACAAATAATTCCCTGCAAAGTCTATCATCATTCAACTAAAACCATCAAATGCACTAAGTAGCAGATGTGCTCTGGCTTTCCTCTGTTGAAGTAACAAAATTTGCATTCATTTTGCTGGGAACAGAAACACTGCAAGCTGCACAGCCAAAGATGTGTCCGAAGGCCAGCAAAATATTTAACTCCTAATTCAAGGATTGAAATTGAAGCACAAGCAAAGCATCACTTAGTACAATTGATAGCCCAGGAAGCAGGCCAAATGTCCCTGCCCTTGCCCAGACACCAAGAAGAAATCTCTATGTGATATATGTAAAGAAAAAACTCCTGTAGATTCGATTGCAGGATTCTGATCCAGGGCAATTTTGCCAGGAAACAATTTTCAGGATAAATGGAGATTTCCATATCTGAGGGATCAGTCTTATTGCTGCCATGGAAACAAAAAGAATAAATCTCATGCAGGCTTTTAAAATGTATGTCAGTGACAGCAGGGATAAAGGAGAAAAAAAAAAAAAAAGAAAAATAGAACAAACCAAAGTATTGAGTAAAAAAGATTTGAGCATTATATGCAAAAGATCATTGAGCCTCCTGCTGTCCTCACTTACTCCTTAATTTATTAAGGCTTAATTGGCAAATTATGAGAATGTTTCTGAATTTAAACACAACAAATGCAATGCCTCAGCTGCTTTGCTTCGCAGATTTGGTGTTTCACAAGACCTGTCATAGAATTGTTAGGGTTGGAAGGGACCTCAAGGATCATCCAGTTCCATCCCCCCTGCCATGGGCTGGGACACCTCACACCAGAGAAGGTTGCTTACAGCCACATCCAGCCTGGCCTTAAAAACCTCCAGGGATGAGGCTTCTACCACCTTCCTTGGCAACCTGTTCCAGTCTCTCACCACCCTCATGGGGAAGAACTTCCTAATATCCAATCGGAATCTACCCATTTCTATTTTTTTCCCATTCCCCCTGGTCCTATCACTACCTCACATCCTAAAAAGTCCCTCCCCAGCTTTCTTGTAGCCCCCTTCAGATACTGGAAGGCCACAAGAAGGTCTCCTCAGAGCCTTCTCTTCTCCAGACTGAACAGCCCTAACTCTTTCAGTCTTCCTAATAGGAGAGGAGCTCCAGTCCTCTGCTCATCCTGGTGGCCCTTCTCTGGACATGCTCCAGCACATCCAGATCCTTCCTGTAATAGAGGCTCCTGAACTGGATGCAGTACTCCAGGTGGGGTCTTACCAGAGCAGAGTAGAGGAAGAGAATTACCTCCCTTGACATGCTGGCTATGCTCCTCTTAATGCAGCCCAGGCTCTGGTTGGCTTTCTGGGATGCAAGTGAACATTGACAGCTCATGTTGAGCTTCTCTTCCACCAGCACCCCCAAGTCCTTTTCTTCAGGGCTGCTCTCGAGACAGTCCCTGCCCAGCCTATATCAGTGCTTGGGATTGCCCCGACCCAGACGCAGGACCTTGAATTTGGTCTTGTTGAACCTCCTGAGCTTGGCTTGTGCTCACCTCTCCAACCTGTCAAGGTATCCTGCATCTCTGCCACACCACAAGGCTTGGTGTAGATTTTCAGAGACATATGATATAACATGAACAACAATGGTAAGAGCTAACAGTGTTAGTAACACTTTTAACACTGTTAACATAGCTAGTTGCCTAACAGCTGTGTACCCATAAACTCCTCTCCCTAAGCAATCATTTTTTTCTTTATTTTTCATCAGAGTTGCCTCAAGAGCAGGGTGGTCTCCTACTGCCAGCTGCAACAGCTGGATCCAAGTTCAGGACCCCTTTACAGATTTTCCTGCTAGCAGCAGTCAGTCTCTCCCCATTTAAGAGCAGCGATTCTCCTTTTTTCTGCACCAGAAAGCATCCTTTTTCCTTCTCCCCTCTCAAAGTGTCAGGCCAAAGGGAGGGCCTGTTAGGTGTTGTACCCATTATCAGCAGACTTTGACTGCTGAGAGTCCTTGACATCTGTTAGAAGCTCAGCAGGGAACTTCCAGACACATGGAGCCATATCGACTGCCTTCCAGCAGCATAATTGGATCAGAAAGGAGCAAACCCAAAGCATCCTCCCAGCAGAGAAGTCATCACTTGTGCAGCTACTAGAACCAACTCCCTGGCTTCTGCAGAGGGAATGTTTCAGAAGCAGGGTATGTGAGAGGGATGGGGCACTGCAGCTTGAATGAGCAGGTCATAAGTTTCTGTTGTACATTAGCACTTCAGAGGCATGTTCCCTTGTCCTGAGGCTGCTATTAACTGATGAACAGAACCGGGAGAGCTAACTCCCTGATAGCTAATCAGTGCTGCTTGTGTCGAGCAGAGCACAGGTGTGGGAGAGAAAGCATTGCTCTGGTGCACTCCCAAGGCAACACATCTTCAGAACAAACACTGGAGGAAGTTAGGGCACTTCAAATGCCTCAGTGTTTTTGAAGTCACATTTTCTTCCCTGACTGCTCTCTTGTTCACTGATGCAAGGAACCAGTGACTGCACATAGTGACAGAGAATTATATCTTCCCTTGTAGCAAATTGAAAATTCCAGCACAGCCAAGGGGCTGGTGCAGGATGGAAAGTATAGCTGTTAGAAAAGCTTCCAAGGAGCATTTACAATCCTGAAACCTATTGCAGCAAATGTCCACCTAGCTCAATAATGCTGAGCAGCACAATTTCCTTTGTGTGCAGGTATGATTTGCATTATCCTGGGCAAGACTCTGGCTCAATAGTCCATTATGTAATTCCTCAATCTGAACATCAAATTGATGCATAACCTCACATTTCTATTATTCCCTGGTTGTCTTTTCATTCAGCTAAGCTATGTGGACTCCATACATGCAGCACATAGAGTTGACATTAGTGTTAGCACTACAGGATTTTGTTCAGTTACACAATTTTGCCTGTGTCTTATGCCTGTTAAGATTTGATGGATTTTTAAATTCTATTCCCTTCAGAACCTCTGGCAATCCATAAAAACAAACAAACAAAAACCCCCAAAACAAAACAAAAAACCCAAACAACAACAACAAAAAAAACCAAAACAACAAAACCAACCAAAGCAAAACAAAAATGTGTTAAAAAGAAAACCAAACCAAACCAAAAAAACCCAGAAAAATGTAATTTTGAGAAGAATTTCAACTGCAATATAGCACATCCCCTGTACCAGCTAAGACCAAATATGTCTGTGTCATTTCATATATGTTCAGCTAATGTAGCCAACACTATCACCAGGAAATTCATACCAGTTTCTGACTGCTATGAAGCTGGGGGAGCGTTATCTAGCCTGAATGAGCTTTGCTGAAGTTTAATCCCAGATATTTTTGGTTTATTCATCACAGGCATGGAACAAGGTGTTTATAGAGGGTCATTTAGGAAGGTCACAGAGGACACTTTTCCTTGCAGGAGATTGTTGTGTCTGAAAACTGCTTTTCCTCGTGCTCTTCAGCCATTCTTTTCTAGATCAAGTAATTGTGTTTTTTTTCCTCCCCTTTACCTATGTCACACTTTCTCAGCATGTGTTCTTTAGTATTCCCCTTTCAGTCCTCTGCTGAAGCCATCTACTTCTCTTCCAGCCTGAGATTTCAAAATCTGAATGCAGAACTCTCCCCAGTGACCACTATCTCACAAATTTGTGTAGCAAACCAGAGGTACTGTTTTCTGTTTTCACAGGAAAGAAACCCAATGTTTGCATAATTGAACACTGGGGGTTTTTTGCCTTTTGTCATGGCATTGCCTTCCTGATGCCTGTCCAGCTTGATGTCATACAGTAAGGTCTACTTCCTCTTCAGCAGTACAAGCAACTATATTTGTATTTGTAGATGATTATTTCCACCTACATCCTTTGGGTGTTCCTTAAAGGTGTCTGCTTTTGGTTAATTGCTGTGTTTTTATTCTTGTCTAAAGGTCTCTCTCCTGTCTGTCTTGCACCTCATCTTCACCTTCTTAACTAGCTCCTTCTGACTGATTGATGACAGCCATACCTAGGTTGGTTTCTCTGGTTTTCATATATATATAAAAAAAAATCATCACTGATGAGTAACAAGAACTTGCTAGGCAGTATTTGTCCTTTAGTTTGTTTTTCAGCAGATAGATAAATCTCCTTTAACAAGCAGAGAATGATTCAGGCAGCTTTAAGCTGTTTGAATGGTTTGAGACTGCTTGTCAGGGAAATATGAGTTGCAAGTTTTAGTATGCAGGCTAGGAAAAAAAAACAAAAAACAACTCCCTGTCTAGTAAATCTGCCAAATAAAAGTAAGTCATTTATCTCAATACAGGAGTCTGCTGCCCTGAAGGAAGCAATGCTTTAAATTAATTGCTTAATATTTTGAATACATGCCATATTTATAAAGCCACAATGTGGATGAAATGTATCTTATTCCATAGTCCTCTAACACAAAGGGTATGGTTCATTAAACAGTGTAACATTGTAGGGAGCAGAATAAAGAAGGTGTTTATTTATCTTAAGGTTGTCTCTGTAGCTATAAATCCTGCAGGTTCTGCTTCTTAATTAACACTGCTCTCCTCTGCTGGAAATCACTGGTGAGCCTTCTTCAGCTGCTTCCTGCTCCAAGCTTTATAGTACATCCCCAGCATATTGCCAGCTGTGTTAGTGCTTGCTTTCAGGTATTGGCCTGGCTTTCTGCACTTCTGACTTCCTCTGCACATTAGGCTTCAGAGTGAACCATCACACCCTGGGTATACACAGGAATAGCTACTTTTTTTTTTTTTTTTAATGTTATCCTTTCCAAGTATTTCACATCATTTCATATGAAATCACTTTCATTTGGATCACAGAATGGTTTGGGTTGGAAGGGATCTGAAAGGTCATCTAGTTCCAACCCCTCTGCACTGGGCAGACACACCTTCCACACAGGGAGGGGGAGAGCCTCCCTGGACATCCTGTTCCAGTGTCTCACCATCCTCACTGTAAAGAATTTCTTTCTAATATCCATTCTAAATCTCCCCTCCTCACTCTTCAATCCATTCCCTCTCATCCTATCACTACAATCTCTTGTATAAAGTCCCTCCCCAGCCCCTATAAGGTCTCCTTGGAGCCTTTTCCAGGCTGAATAGCCCCAACTCTCAGCCTGTCCCTGCAGGAGAGTTTCTCCAGCCCTCTGATCATCTTCAGGGCCCTTCTCTGGACCTGCTTTGGCAGCTCCATGTCCCTGGGAGCCCAGATCTGGACGCAGTGCTCTAGGTGGGGCCTTATGGGAGCACAGTAGAGGGGGAGAATCATTTCTCCATTGTGCATATTAATCATACTCTTATTCTACATTAAAACTGTGCCCATCCTCATTTCATTAGACATGTGAAGCACCAACAGACATAGCAGACAGGGAGCCAGAATTCTCACTTCTTTTTTTGTACTTCCTATGATCTTATTGCTTAGATTGTTTGGTTATTTTTCTGTTTAGATGGCTGTTGGACATGCTTACCTAGAACCTTTTGCCATTACCCACCAGAGGTAAAATGAAGCTCCTCTTTACTAGAATACTGAGCCAAGCTGCTGATGAGAAATGAGAGCTTTCCTTTTCCTTTCCTCTGTCCTTCCTAGAAGAATGGCAGTGGTGATAAATTGAGATGGAAATGTGTGATATAACACAGCCAACATAAAAAAAACCCTAAACCAACAAACAAGGGAGACATTATCCAAGGAAGACAGAAGTCTAGGGCTAATATATTCTCTTTGTCTCTATATTATTGTTCACATCATTTACCAAAAAAAAAACCAAAAAAAACAAAAAAAAACCAACAACCAAACCTTAAATCCAAATCAAAAACCTAAGCAGACCACACACTCCCACTCCCACTTCTCATCTGTTGATTCAGAATGTCAGTTTTAGTCTAATATTCTCATTATGAGAATTTTTGGGGTGAAAGAAGGTTGGTTTGGTTGGTTGTTTCTTTCCCCTGAAAATTCTTACAATTACCTTCCTATGGAGAAATTAAAAAAGATAAAATAAAAAAACAAAAGCCCAAATAATTAATGTTAGAAAAAACAAAATTTAAGGCAACTAATCCCTTTCTCTGAAGCCTTCCAAAACCTACCTGCATCTGTTCCTATGAAACCAGATGGAGGCAAACCTGCTTTAGTAGGGGGGTTGGATCAAATGATCTCCCAAGATTCCTTCCAACCTCTATCATTCTGTTATCCTGTGAAACCAAGTAATATTATTTCATACCAAAAATGATCTCCTTTTCACCTGTCATTACTAAAATCTTGTATTCTGCAGGACCAATGGACCTCAGAAAATAAATTAACACTACTCCATCTCTCTTACATTTAAAACATTGGAAAACCTTAGCTTAATAAAAAAAAAAAAAATCAAATTAAAATGAATCGTTGCAAAATACCTAAGGGTAGAAAACAATAACAAAAAAGAAATGTTAATGGTCAAAGTAGGGTAAAACAAATGAGCAGAATCAAAATGGTTTGCTGTAAAATTAGTCTTGGTGCATCCAACGAAATAAAAGTAAATGTAAGGGAAAGAAACCCAGAAGAAAAGTTGAAAGAGAATGACAGATAGTGACTGCAAGGGATTTTGTTCTGGTTTGCCTTCCTTTTCCCACTTTTATAAAGATTAGTGATTGAATCTTAAAACTTGCACTTTACTTTTGGTATAAGACACAGTTTCTCTTAAAGGCCAGCCTAGTATTTAACAGTGCCCTTCGCAAAGCAAACAATTAAATCATGTAGATTTGAATGTTGATTTGTGAGCATATCTACAACTGGCATGTTTGGACAAATCTGAAGCTACATTTTAAGTAACTACGTTCAAAGCAACAGCTGGTAATGGATTGTGAGCTTTCCCAATGAGGCTTGATGCTATACTTGAATAATCTTTAAAGCAGTAGTAGCTGAAAGTCTTTTCAGCTTTATCTAAATGGAAGTGTATCAGTAATAGCAAGAATAGTACCTGATTCACTACACTTGGAAATATATTCAGCCTATCTGCTTATCATTCTGCCTGAGCATTAGAAACACAGAATCATAGAATCAAACAGGTTGGAAGAGACCTGGAAGATCATCCAGTCCAACCTATCACCCAGCCCTAGCCAATCAACCAGACCATGGCACTAAGTGCCTCATCCAGGCTCTTCTTGAACATCTCCAGGAACAGGGACTCCACCATCTCCCTGGGCAGCACATGCCAATGGCAAATCTCTCTCTGTGAAGAACTTCCTCCTAACACCCAGCCTAGACCTGCCCTGGCACAGCTGTGTCTTCTTGTTCTGCTGCTGCTTGCCTGGGAGCAGAGCCCAACCCCTACCTGGCTACAGCCTCCCTTCAGGTAGTTGTAGACAGCAATGAGGTCTCCCCTGAGCCTCCTCTTCACCAGGCTAAACACCCCCAGCTCCCTCAGCCTCTCCTCTTATGGCCATTCTTTATTTGTTCTAGACTGAATCTTGAATTGAACTTTGGAGAGGGAGAGGGGGAAGAAAGTTATAAGCATCAAACAGCGCAGGCCTCTAAATATTGCCTAAGATTGCTTTCCAGTCTCATGATTGTATAACACAACAGCTTCCAGCCTGCCAGACCTAGGAAAGATTTCCATCTCTCACCACGAGGAAAGACTCTCCTCCTCCTAATGTGATAAAGCATCCATTCAAAGTCAGATGGCTCATGAAATATTGAAACTTAAACCTGTCACTAATCCAGGATTTCATATCCACTGTCCTGCATACCAGGCAAGTATAAGTCTCTATCTCTTTGCTTCACTTCTGGCTGTGAAACCCAGCTCTATAGAAGGGAAAAAGAGGGAGAGGAAAGAGAACCTACCTCATATAAGGTTATGAAATATCTTTAGAAAAAAAAAAATTAGAGGTTAATTTTAAACAGTATCTCTGTATTCCTCTTGCCAGAGATCAATAGCGTACAGCCTCTTCTTAAGTGAAGGAAATCTGGAGTCTTTTGGGAGTTTGGTTGCTTTTCTTTTCTTTTCTTTTCTTTTCTTTTCTTTTCTTTTCTTTTCTTTTCTTTTCTTTTCTTTTCTTTTTCTTTTCTTTTCTTTTCTTTTCTTTTCTTTTCTTTTCTTTTCTTTTCTTTTTCTTTTCTTTTCTTTTCTTTTCTTTTCTTTTCTTTTCTTTTCTTTTCTTTTTTCTTTTCTTTTCTTTTCTTTTCTTTTCTTTTCTTTTTCTTTTCTTTTCTTTTCTTTTCTTTTCTTTTCTTTTCTTTTCTTTTCTTTTCTTTCTTTCTTTTCTTTTCTTTCTTTTCTTTTCTTTTCTTTTCTTTTTCTTTTTTCCTTTTCTTTCTTTCTTTTCTTTTCTTTTCTTTTCTTTTCTTTTCTTTTCTTTTCTTTTCTTTTCTTTTCTTTTCTTTTCTTTTCTTTTCTTTTCTTTTTTCTTTTCTTTTCTCTTCCTTCTTTCTTTTCCGTTCTTTTCTTCACCTTTCCTTTCTTTTCCTTTCTTTTCTTTAATTTTCCTTTTTTCTTTTCCTTTCTTTTCTTTACTTTTCCTTACTTTTCTTTACTTTTCCTTTCTTTTCCTTTCTTTTATTTACTTTTCCTTTATTTCCCTTTCTTTCCCTTTCTTTTCCTTTCTTTACATTTCCTTTTTTTCCTTTCTTTTCTTTACTTCACCTTACCTTTCCTTTCTTTTCCTTTCTTTTATTTACTTTTCCTTTCTTTCCCTTTCTTTTCTTTACTTTTCCTTCTTTCTTTTCTTCTTTTTTTCTTTTCCTTTTTCTTTTCCTTTCTTTTCTTCTCTTTCCTTACTTTTCCTTTCTTTTCTTTTCCTTCTTCCTTTATTTTTCTTAAAATTTCCTTTTTTCTTTTCCTTTCTTTTCTTTACTTTTCCTTACTTTACTTTTAGTTTCTTTTCCTTACTTTTCCTTTCTTTCCTTTACTTTTCCTTTCTTTTTCTTTACTTTTCCTTCTTTCCATTCTGAAGGGAACCAACTAGCACGAAATTTCTTTTCCCATATGGTCTGAGGCTGCGGTGCCTCACCTCCCCTCACCTCCCCTCGCCTCCCCTCGCCTCCCCTCCCCGCCCCTCCCATCTCCCTCCTCTCCCCTCCCATCTCCCTTGTCTCGCCTCCCATCTCCCTTGCCTTGCCTCGCCTCCCCTCGCATCTCCCTTGCCTCGCCTCCCATCTCCCTCGCCTCGCCTCTCCTCCCCTCGCCTCGCCCTCGCCTCGCCCTCCCCTCGCCTCGCCCTTGCCTCGCCCTGCCCTCGCCTTACGTCGCCTTGCACTTCCTTTGCCTCACCCTCGCCTTGCATCTCCCTCTCCTTGTCTCAGCTCGCCTTGCCGTTGCTTCGCCTCACCTCACCTCACTTCGCCTCCCCTCCCCTCCCATCTCCCTCCCCTCCCCTCCCCTCCCATCCCATCTCCCTCGCCTCGCCTCCCATCTCCCTCTCCTCCCCTCGCCTTGCATCCCATCTCCCTCGCCTCGCCTCCCATCTCCCTCCCCTCCCCTCCCCTCCCCTCCCCTCCCCTCGCCTCGCCTCCCATCTCCCTCCCTCCCCTCCCCTCCCCTTCCCCTCCCCTCGCCTCCCCTCCCCTCCCCTCGCCTCGCCTCTCATCTCCCTCCCCTCCCCTCCCATCTCTCTCCCCTCCCTTCCCCTCGCCTCACCTCCCATCTCCCTCGCCTCTCCTCACCTCCCCTTGCCTCGCCCTCGCCTTGCCCTCCCCTTGCCTTGCATCGCCTTGCACTTGCCTCGCCTCATCTCACCTTGCCCTCGCCTCGCCTCACCTCGCCCTTGCCTTGTCTTCACCTCGCCTCACCTCACCTTGCCCTCTCCTCGCGTTGCCTTGCACTTGCCTTGCCTCATCTCACCTTGCCCTCACCTCACCTTGCCTCGCCGTGCTGTGCCGTGCCTCACCTCGCCTCGCCCTTGCCTCGTCGTGCCGTGCCTTGCCTTGCCTCGCATCTCCCTCGCCTCGCATCTCCCTCGCCTCGCCTCACCTCGCCTTGCCCTTGCCTCGCTGTGCCGTGCCTTGCACTTGCCTCGCCTCGTCTCGCCTTGCCGTCACCTCGCCTCACCTTGCCTCACCGTGCCGTGCTGTGCCGTGCCGTGCCTCGCCTCGCCCTTGCCTCACATCTCCCTTGGCTCACCTTGCCGTCGCCTCGCCCTCGCCATGCCTCACCCTTGCCTCACCTCGCCTCGCCTCTGGCTCTCCTCCCCTTCTCTTGCCTGCCTGAAGAAGCAGGACAAGGGAAGAGTTTGTTCTTCCACTTGCAGGGGGGAACAGTTTTTTTTCTTTTTTCTTTTATCAAGGTACAATGTAGTTGTTCCTATAAAGATCTAAATGCAATAAAAGTTGGGAGGTTGTTATTCATATTTTCTTTGGGTGTTTTTGCATGTCTCTGTGCCTCAAAACTTTGTCTAAAAATGGGGCTAATTTGTTTTCTAGGTCACATACAACAATTAGATTACCCAAAAAAGGACAACCTATATAATTTTGACAATTCAAGCACAGCAAGGATTTTTTCCCCCCCCTCTGCTCTAGTTTCAAGAAACTAATGTGATAAAAGTTAGTAACAGTAGAAGTACTATGGTTAAAACACAGAGAATAAAATCTCTGGTACTGCCATCACAGAATCACAGAACATTATGGGTTGGAAAGGATCTCAAAAGGTCCAAGTTTGTCTCCTTCAACAAACATTAAATTACACAAAGCTAAAATTAAAACAGAACCTAAATTCTATGTGTTTTAACTTTGTTAATCTATTTCTCAGCCTCTGGTCATTAAATATTTTTAGAGTTTTCTAGGAATGTGGAAGTAAATTAATAAAGATTCAGCACCCAGCTGGCTAAAGTTATGTTTTCCAAGTAGTCTTTTCATAATCTGTCATATTTCACAATATGTAGAAGTCAGTCTTGACCTCACATGAAACTGTAAGTCAGTGCCTGTACATCTGTACACCAGATATAGAATGGAAATAAATGAAGTTACATTTTGCCAGTCAAAGACTTATGGCTTAAGTCCATGGTCTGTATTTCAAACATTAGATAGGATGTGATTCTCTGGAATTATGTTTTTTTAACTATTATGTTAGAAATGTTCTTGTTTCTAGAGAAGGAACTGGTTACAGTTACTTACCTGTACTAAAGAATTTCTAGACTGTGAAGAAAGAATACCAGAGGCAGAAGTGTGATTGGGCCTCATCCTAAAGGTGCAAATTGCCTTTGCAGGTTCTCTCTCTTTGCTTTCAGTTTATGTGGCTATTAACTACTCTTGTCTAGACCTATGGATACATATTTGTCTTCAAGCAATATTAGCTTTTGGTACAAGTGCAGGAAGGCATGGAGGACATGGAAGGGAAAGGTTCACAGCCATACCGATGGAAAGAAGGCTTCCAGTGCTCCACCATCCTCGTAGTAAAAAACTTGTTCCTAACATCCAATCTAACTCTACTCTTCTCTAGTTTGAAACCATTGCACCTTGTCTTACCGCTACAGGGTTTTGTAAACAGTCTCTCTCCATCCTTCCCATAGGCCCCCTTCAGCTACTAGAAGGTCATTATTAGGTCTCCCTGGAGCCTTCTCTTCTCCAGGCTGAACAACCTCAGCTCCCTCAGCCTGGCTTCATAGCAGAGGTGCTCCAATCCCCTGATCATTGTAGCCCTCCTTTAGTCCTGCTCCATCAGGTCCATGCTTTTCCTGTGTTGAGGGCTCCAGAGCTGGATGCAGTACTCCAGGTGTGGTCTCACCAGAGCAAAGTGGCAGAATCACCTCCCTCCATCTCCTGGCCTCACTGCTTTTGATGCAGCCCAGGATGCCATTGGTCTTCTGTGCTGCAAGCTCACACTGCCTGCTCATATCCAACTTCTTGTCCATCAGCACCCCAAGTCCTTCTCCTCAGGGCTGCTTTCTGTCACCTCCCCCAGCCTGTACTGACAGTGAAGTTTGCCCTGGCCCAGGTACAGGACCTTTCACTTGATCCTGTTGAAACTCATGAGGTTCACCTGGGCCCACCTGTCCATCTTGTCCAGGTCCCACTGGATGACAGCCCATCCCTCTTGGTGTCATCTGCAAACCTGCTGATGGTGCCCTCAATCTCACTGTCTAGATCATTAATCAAAACATTAAACAGCATAGGAGCCAGTATGGACCCCTAAGGGACACCACTTGGCACTGCTCTCCACCTGACTTTGAGCCATGGTAGGTTTAGCCTTAGGTAGGTTTAGCTTTCCTGGGTTTTGTTTGTTTGTCTTGACATGGCCATTTGAGCACAGCAGCCAGGTGGGTTTTCTAGTACATGTGTATGTCTTGCTGATTAAATAAATGATGCATAGCTGTTCCTTGGCTGACTAGGGTTATGCTTTAGAACAAATGGCTGTTGTGTGACAAAGGCACGATGAAGATTTGGCATGCAGCACAAGGCTAGTTAAAAGCAGGCCTGACTGCCACAGTCTGCTCAAAGATGCCTTTGCTTAGGGTCTTTTTCAGTGAAGCAAAAGCCTAAAAAAAATCTCTCAATTAACCACCCCTCAAACACAAGCCACGCCCAGGCCCAAACAATAGCTTTTTCCTTCCTAGTATTTTTAGAATCATAGAATCAGTCAGGGTTGGAAGGGACCACAAGGCTCAGCCAGTTCCAACCCCCCTGCCATGGGCAGGGACACCTCACACTACATCAGGCTGGCCAGAGCCTCATCCAGCCTGGCTGCAAACACCTCCAGGGATGGGGCCTCAACCACCTCCCTGCACAACCCATTCCAGGCTCTCACCACTCTCATGGGGAAGAACTTCTTAATCATGCCCAGCCTGAATCTCCCCACTTCCAGCTTTATTCCATTCGCCCTACTCCTATCACTATCTGAGATCCTAAAAAGTCCCTCCCCAGCTTTCTTGTAGCCCCCTTCAGATACTGGAAGGCCACAAGAAGGTCACCTTGGAGCCTTCTCTACTCCAGACTGAACAGCCCCAACTCTCTCAGTCTTTCCTTTTACTAAACCACGTAAGGAACCAGGGCTGTTCTGTAAGGGTGGATGTGTGTGTGTGTGGGAATCCCTAAGTGCTAAAATCTCACAGGTTTAGGAAAGCCACATGCACAGTAGACTGGGTTAATACAAGGCCAAGTGTTTATGCCTGTGTGTGCATACAAGGGTGACCTGCAGACCACTTAGCTCTTGCTTTAGCAAATCCTGTCTTTTAAACTCACTGTAGCTGCCTTCAGTTAGTTAAAGCTCTGGGAAGAAGCTATCCAGCAGGCACAGGAAGTGAAATGTGCTTTCACCAGCTAACAGTATTTAGCAAGTCTAATCAACTGCTGCACTAAGGTATTAATAGGCATCATTATTTTCTTCTCCATATCACAATAGCTGTGTCCTGCTTCACAAGTCAACTTCTGCACTTTCTTCTGGGTCTCTCCGACCTCCTGTCTGTGCATTCATACAACAAACCACGACAACTCTCACCTCTAACCTTCTGGAAAGATTACATCCCATTTCCTTGGTTTTCAGCACACTTAATCCCTTTTTTACACTCATTTAACCTTTAACTGGCTCCAAGACACTCTGCTTAATTATGATCATGGTAGCAGGTGACCTGAGGCTTTTCTGTGTCTTAACAGGACTGACCTTTACTTGATTTGCCTCCATCTCCATGTTTTTGACTACAGGCACTGCAGGGGAAGTGAAACTGTTTTGTGAAAGCAGAGAGGAAAGAGATGACTGTAATGGTAATAGATAAAATAATAAAAGAGATCTTGCTTGGTAAAATGATTTCTTGCTGCTTTCACAGCCTTTGTCAGTTGCATTCACCCTTAATTACTCCCTGCAGGTTGACTGACTGAAGTAGTGTGAGAAAGAGGCCACAAAGCAGAGGAGGTTTGGCTTTTCATGTTTCCCAACCATCAGACATCTTATGGCTGGAGAGCCCTTTCAGCTCTGACAAAGTGATGCTGCTGAGCAATACTCAATCTGCTCCAAGTCTGGTGAGTGTGTTGACAAATAACATTTAAAAAGGCTAAAGAAAGAAATGTAAAAGGAAAAGGATATGGAAATGAATAGAAAGGAAATAGAAGGAATAGAACAAAGTTACAAGCCTGGCTTTACAAAGTCATGTTACTTTCATACACAAACACAGGGCTTGTTAAAGCAAACAATCAAAAAGTAGCTGGCAGGAGGCAATGCTGTATGAATTCTCATCATATCAGATTCCACAGGCTGCAAGTTGCTTTACCAAAGCCTTTGACACCCATCCCCACAGCGTTCTGCAGAGAGTGACTGCTCATGGCTTAGATGGACAAACTCTTTGCTGGGCAAAAAACTGTTTGGATGGCCAAGTGCACCCTTAGTAGGTTGGTGGGCAACACTAAGCTGGGTGGAAGTGTTCACAGAATCATAGAATCAACCAGGTTGGAAGAGACCTCCAAGATCATCCAGTCCAACCTATCACCCAGCCCTATCCAATCAACCAGACCATGGCACTGAGTGCCTCAGCCAGGCTTTTCTTGAACTTCTCAAGGGGCAGCAACTCTACCACCTCCCTGGGCAGCACATCCCAATAACAAATCTCTCTCTCTGTGAAGAACTTCGTCCTAACACCCAGCCTAAACCTCCCCTGGCACAGCTTGAGACTGTGTCCTCTTGTCCTGCTGCTGGGTGTCTGGGAGAAGAGACCAACCCCCACCTGGCTACAACCTCCCTTCAGGTAGTTGTAGAGAGCAATGAGGTCACCCCTGAGCCTCCTCTTCTCCAGGCTAAACACCCCCAACTCCCTCAGCCTCTCCTCATAGGGTTTGTGCTCCAGACCCCTCCCCAGCTTCGTTGCCCTTCTCTGGACACCTTCCAGTACCTCAACATCTCTCTTGAACTGAGGAGTCCAGAACTGGACAAAGGACTCAAGGTGTGGCCTGAGCAGTGCTGAGCACAGGGCAGAATAACCTCCCTGCTCCTGCTGGCTACACTATGCCTGATGCAGGCCAGGATGCCATTGGCTCTCTTGGCCACCTGGGCACACTGCTGGCTCATGTTCAGCTACTATCAACCAGCATCCCCAGGTCCCTCTCTGTCTGGCTGCTCTCCAACCACGCTGTCCCCAGCCTGTAGTGCTGCTTGGGGTTGTTGTTGATCTCCTTGAGGACAGGGAGGCTCTGCAGAGGGATCTTGACAGACCAGACTGATGGGCTAAGAGCAACTGTAGGAGGTTCAATAAGGCCAAATGTTGGGTTCTGCACTTTGGCCATGACAACCCCTGTCAGCATTACAGGCTTTGAGGAGTGGGTGGAAAGCTGCTCAGCAGCAAGAGACCTGGGGGTGTTGATTGCTAGCAGGCTGAACATGAGCCAGCAGTGTGCCCAGGTGGCCAAGAGGGCCGTTGGAATCCTGGCCTGTGTCAGGAAGGGTGTGACCAACAGGAGCAGGGATGGAATCTTCCCCCTGTACTCAGCACGGGTGAGGCAGCATCTCAAACACTGTGTTCAGTTTTGGGCCACTCACTGGGAGAAGGACATTGAGGTGGCAGAGTGTGTCCAAAGAAGGGCAACAAAGCTGGTGAAGGGTCTAGAGAACAATTCTTATGAGGAGCACCTCAGAGAGCTGGGGTTGTTTAGTTGGGAGAAAAGGAGGCTCAAGGACACCTTATCACTCTCTACAATTACCAGAAAGGAGGTCATAGAGAGGTGGGGGTCAGACTGTTCAACCACATAACAAGGTTGAGAAGAAATGGCATCAAGTTGCACCAGGGGAAGTTTAGATTGGATATTAGGAAGAATTTTTTAACTAAAAGGTTTATCAGGCAGTGGACCAGCTTGCCCAGGGAAGTGGTGGAGTCCCCATTCCTGGAGGTATTTAAGAGTCATGTAGATGTAAGGCTTATGGATATGATTTAGTCAGTGTTAGGTTAATGATTGGACTTGCTGATCTTAAAGGCCTTTTCCAATCCAGGCAATTCCATGCCTCTATGTGAAAAAGGAGATAGGTTTACATTGGTAGTTTTGATTTGGTTGGTTGGTTATAGTGTTTGGTTTTTGTTTTTTTTTTTTTTACACAGCAGTTCTGTCATAAGAGCTTTGCAGTGTATCTGAGTTAATACCCTCATTTAGAAGTTTATCAATACTTTTTGCATGCTGTATATAATTATTGATCCCTGATGTCATGAGTTCAATTTCTATGATTTGGATTCAGAGATTGCCTGCATTGATGACAGGAAACATCTGCATATATCTATTACAAAATATTTAGTTGCTGTTCACCCCCAACTGAAGCCAGAGGCTCTCTGGAGAAACAAGCAACAAACAGTTGTCTTTAAAAGGCCTCTGAAAAATGTAGCCATATCCACTGTGCTTTCTGTATTAGTTTGGAAAGCTTTATTGAAAGAGAAGTTGAATTAGCATCCAAGTGTTTACCCAAAACAGGGAGGAGGGAGATACTCCCAGACATAAAATTGCAAGCAGCTTCAGAGGGCATCCTTTGCAGCAGGATTTTTAAATACTGAGAAGGCTGTTTAGAAGGAAACAGGAAAGCTGAATATCAAGGGATAATGTCTTACAGTATTTTTTTCTTTTTTTTTTACACCAGAACATCACAGTCTCACAGTATATCAGAGGCTGGAAGGGACCTCAAGAGATCATCAGGTCCAACCTCCCTACCAGAGCAGCATCACTCAGGGTAGTCTGCACAGGAATGCATCCAGGTGGGGTTGGAAAGGCTCCAGAGAAGGAGACTCCACAACCCTCCTGGGCAGCCTGTTCCAGGGCTCTGTCACCCTCACTGGAAAGAAGTTTCTCCTCATGGTGAGCTGAAATCTTCTATGTTCAAGTTTGAACCCATTGTTCCTTGTCTTATCACTGTGCACCACCCAAAAGAGCCTGGCCCCCTCCCCTTGGCACCCACCCCTCACATATTGATAGACATTGATCAGATCCCCTCTCAGTCTTCTCTTCTCCAGACTAAATAGCCTCAGGGCTCTCAGTCTCTCCTCACAGGGGAGATGCTCAAGTCCCCAAATCATCCTCCTGGCTCTCCCTTGGATTCTCTCCAGCAGGTCTCTGTCTCTCTTGAACTGGTGAGCCCCAAACTGGACACAGGATTGCAGCTGTGGTCTCAGCAGGGCAGAGTAGAGAGGTAGAAGATCTTCCCTAGCCCTGCTGGACACCTTTCTTGATCCATCCCAGGATCCCATTGTCTCTCTTGGCCACAAGAGCACATTGTTGTTCCAGAACATGTGAAACAATGGAGATTTTAGAGTGGTAGAATTGTAATTACATTAATAAAATCACGTCCCTGTGCTAATTGTACAAGGAGGTTCAGGTTATATTAATAACCTTGTACTTAATGTATTCATGACGTGTGATAACACTTGAACAAGAAACAGCAACCAGATAAGGGGCAAAACATATGGTTCAGGGATTCCCAGGAGAAGCTGAAGGAGCATTTTTGTCTGCTCTGGGCAGTATCTCTGGAAATCTGAACCAGAGTGAGGGGCCTGTCGACAGCAGCGCCAAGACACTGGCACAAGATTGAAAGAGATCTAATCTTCATTCATAAACAGCAGCTGCAAGAGTTATCTTTTGTTGAAAGCTGTTCTCTGCTCTTGCAGCAGTTCTGATTCAATTTTAGATTCATTTTTCTCTTGTCTTCTACAAATGCTGCTTATGGGAACAGAATTAGTGCGTTGACATCAATCACAGGTGGTCTAAAAGGGAAACGTAAAGAATTTTGCCTTGAAATGGTTCTAAAGGCTTTGAGATCTCTACTTTTCTATAGGTTTGGTTTGTTCTGTTTTTAACTATTAAGGAAATCTTTTGGATTGAAAAACTTATGAAATCTCTTCCAGATCAAGTCCTGTTTTAAACACACATACAAAAAAGATCCTAATATTTCCTCTTGGGATTCCACCTGCAATGCTTCACATTTTGGGTATCATCCCTCCCTTCCCTTCCTCTTCCCCACTCACCTGCAGCATCAGCAGTGTTTCTCTTTAAACCTTACAGACTTAGTATCTAGTCTCTACTCTCCTCTCTCCCCAGGTCAAAAAAGAAGAGCCATTTTTAACCTTAAAGCTTTAAACCTCAGAGACTTAGTATCTAGTCTCTACTCTCCTCTCTCCCCAGGTCAAAAAAGAAGAGCCATTTTGCATGTGGTCATGAATGGTGCTAGCATGATTGAAAATGCAAGCAGGTAACAGCAGTGTTTTTATTAATTAATGGGAGTTAGTAGCCGTGATAACCAAATTTTGACAGCTTTGTGTCACCCCTTCATAAATGGTTGATGGCCAGCAGTGTGCTCAGGTGGCCATGAAGGCCAACAGCATCCTGGCTTGCAGGAGAAATAGTGTGGCCAGCAGGTCTAGGGATGTGGTTGTCCCCTTCCACTAAGCACTGATGAGGCCACACCTTGAACACTGTGTTCAGTTTTGGGCCCCTCTCTACAAGAAAGACACTGAGGTGCTGGAACATACCCAAAGAAGAGCAGCTAAACTGGTGAAGGGCATGGAGAACAAGTCCTTTTGAGGAATGGCTGAGGAAATGTTGTCTTCAGAGGAGGAGGCTGAGGGGAGATCTCCTTGCCTTCTACAACCACCTCAAAAGAGGGTTGTGGGGATCAGTCTCTTTTCACATACAACAAGAACAGGACAAGAGGAAATGGCCAGGGGAAGTTGTGCCAGGGGAAGTTCAGGTTGGATGTTAGGAAAAGTTTCTTCACAGAAAGGGTTCTCAAGCTTTGGAAGAGGCTTCCCAGGGAGGTGGTGGAGTTACCATCCCTGGAGGTATTTAGAAGATGTGTACATGTGGTGCTGGGGGTCATGGTTTAGGGGTAGTAGATAAGCAGTAGTGTGGGACTGAGAGCTCTTACCAAGTGGTTGGACTTAATGATCTCAAAGGCCTCTTCCAACATCAACAGTTGTATGATTCTATGAAAACAGGTAAGGAAATACCCCATATTGCCCAGGTTTATGATAACAAGAATAAAAACAATCAGCAGCACTGCAGAAGTATAATTTCAGATAAAGAGGGAGAGCACTCTGCCAAGAATAACAAAAAGGAAGGAACCTAAGACAACTATTCTGAGTAGAACAGTTGCAAATCAAAAAAATTTAAAAAAAAGAAAAAAAAAGGAAAAAAGAAAAAAGAGGGGAAAAAAAGGAAAAAAAGAAAGAAGAGGGAAAAAAAGGAAGCCAGAGGCCAGAAGAAAAGTCAGATGTTGGATTATAGCAACCCCTTACAACCCTTCTGACAGCATAACAAAAAAGTTTAATTATCTTGTTTTCACTGGAGCCCTTGAGAAAAACCAAAGACTGTCCAAGTGCCCCAGGCAGAGGCAAGTTTTCTGGACTAGTCTAAGTAGAGGGCAGGTTAGGAGCAGAGGGAACATGAGAAGGAGCTTTATTCATATTTTGGCTATGAAGCTGTCAGGGCAGGAATTAACATTACTTATGTTTTAGCAGATTTTTATTTGCAAATAATAAATTTGTTTTGTGTAGTCAGTGCTCCTGATACTTGGAATGATTTGTGACAGTCCTTAAACACATGACTGCTCGGAAACAGAAGCCTCTAAATAATCCCTAATATAATTTGATGTTATTGATCTGCATTTTTTAATTGATCTGAATGTCATTAGAGAAGCAGCATTCTGTATTTTGCCATTTGAATTACTGTCTTGTTACTGTGCTCAAGTCTAGACACTGTCTCAGTTTCCAAAGGGCAAGGTTGTCTCTGATGATGTCTTCCCACAGAACAGTACCAATCAGCTCAGGAAAAGATATTTTTGTCTGTTCATTACTGCTTCTTGGATAATTTAAGCTGCACACTCACCAGTTAAGATATACCTGCTTTTATAGTCTCCTACATTTACTAATGTTTTCATGCTGCTGTCTCCTTGGAGATGGTTCAGATGCATGACAAAAAGCAGGCTACCAGTAGAAGTGGTGTGCCTCTTCTTGCTGGCTAACCCCAATCCAGGGAAGCCAGCTCCACCAGCAGGTGCCTCCCCAAGGACCTTCAGTGCCAGCTATTTGTCCTGGATTGCATTGCAACCCTGTAACTGGATCAAAATCTGCCTCACCTGACCTGCCAGGAGATGGCATTTTGACCTTTCATCCAGTTCTGCCCACAGCTAGCACCCAGGAACATCCGTGGTGCAGGGGAACAAAAGGAGAGAAAATCAAAAAGCCACACAAGTGTTGTTTTTGCAGGGATATATATCAAGTGGAATCACACTTTGAGGCCACAGCAGAACAGAGCTGCCATTCCTGGGATGATTCAGTACTACCCCTGAAGATATTCAAGGTCAGGCTTGACAAGGCTCTGAGCAACCTGATCTAGTGGAGGATGTCCCTGCTCACTGCAGGGGGAGTTAGACTATTGACCTTTGGAGGTCCTGTCCAACCCAAACCATGCTATGATTCTATTGTCTTTTATCCCCTTTTCATAAAGTCCCTGTGGCCTTCCACAAGAAGGAGAGGGACCTGATGGAGTGGGTCCAGAGAAGGGCCACAAAAATGATCAGAGAGCTAGAGAACCTGTCCTGTGAGGACAGGCTGAGGGAGTTGGGGATGTTCAACCCTGAGAAGAGAAATCCAGGAATGCTGGGATAGGACTCTTTAAAAGGGCTTGTATGGATATGACAAGGGACAATGGATTGAAACTGGAGAAGAGTAAGCTGCTCATTTCATAAGTACTTAGTAAAAGAGTGATTCTTAATGACATGAACAGTTCTATGTATTTTATTAGGATTTTTTTCTCGTGGGTTGGAGCTCTTTAGGATCCTGGCCCAATGAAAAATATCAATAAATCAGATATAAATAATATTTCTGAGAAGAAGTTACCTACATTAAGAACACAATACATTAGCACTGCAGAGAGATCTGCATAAATTGGAAAAATGAGCTGAGGCCAACAGTGTAAGATTCAAGAAGCTCAAGTGTTGGGTGCTGCACTTGGACCACAACAACCCCTGCAACATTGCAACCTTGGGGAAGAATGGCTGGAGAGTGCTTGGTGGTGAAGAACCTTCATATTTCACACACAGAATCAACCAGGTTGGAAGAGACTTCCAAGATCACCCAACCCTGTCTAATCAACTAAACCTTGGCACTGAGTGCCTCATCCAGGCTTTCCTTAAACACCTCCAGGGATGTTGACCCCACCACCTCACTAGGCAGCCCATTCCAATGAGCAATCTCTCTCTCTGGGAAGAACTTCTTTCTAAGATCAAGCCTAAACTTCCCCCTACACATCTTGAGACTGTGTCCTCTTTTTCTGCTGCTGGTTGTCTGGGATAAGAGACCAATCCCCACCTGGCTACAGCCTCCTTTCAAGCAGTTGTAGACAGCAATGAGGTCTCCCCTGAGCCTCCTCTTCTCCAGGCTAAACACCCCCAGCTCCCTCAGCCTCTCCTCACAGGGCTGTGTTCCAGACCTCTCCCCATTTTGGACATGTTTGAGCAACTCAACATCTGTCTTGAATTGAGGGGCCCAGAACTGGACACAGGGATGTTGATTGATGTCCAGAAAAGTGTGAGCCAGCAGTGTTCTCAGTTGGCCAAGAAGGCCAATGGCATCCTAGCTTCCTTCAGGTGTAGTGTGGCCAGCAGGTCTAGGGATGTGATTGTCCCCTTCTGCTCAGCACTGATGAGGCCACACCTCAAATACTGCATTTGGGCCACTCACTCTGTGAAGTACATTGAGGTGTTAGAGGTTGTCCAAAGAAGAGTGACCAATCTGGTGAAGAACCTTGAACACACGTCCTGTGAGGAATGCATGAGGGAACTGAGGTTGTTTAGTCTGGAGAAGAGAAGGCTGAGGGGAGACCTCATCACCCTCTGCAACTACCTCAAAAGAGGCTGGGGCAAGGTGGGGTTGGTGTCTTCTCACCTGCAACAAGTGACAAAAGAAGAGGAAATGGCCTCAAGTTGTGCAAAAGGAGGTTCAGGTTGGATATTACGAAAAATTTCTTCACAGAATGGGTTCTTGAGCACTGGAACAGGTTGCCCAGGGAGGTGGTGGAGTTGTGGATGCATTAGCAAAGAGCAGTCCTGAATTTTGAATGCAGTAATATGTCTGGTCAAACACAAAAGGAATGGTATTTGTCTTCTCCTTCTCCCAACTCACACAAACATGGGAAATTATCCCACGTAGGAACTTTACTGAAGAATTAATAGATGTTAATTTTTATCGCTTAGAACACAAAATTGATTTGATAAACAATTTATGATTTTATTAAGACCTGCAAGGAGTAATTTCTTTTAGCAACCATCTCTCCCTTTTTTCCCCTCATCTGCTTTTCCATCTAGCCTCATTCTTTTCCAAATACCATCTAACCTGGGACCATTTTCTTAAAACAATTACTCACTAAGCCTCCTGACACAGATCAGAGAAACTCAGCCCTTTGTTCTTGCCCCTGCAATCTCTCAGCGTGTGGCTGAAATTTCATTCTCAGTGATGGACAGTCCTTTGTTTCTCTGGGCTTTTGCAGTGATCTTTACTCTTAAGATATGGAAACTCTTGATCTATTCCTTTAATCTGAAAGGCCATCAAAAAAAAACATCTCAGAAGGAAGCAGCCATCTTCTGCAGCCAGTTGCACAATCTGTCTGCGTTGGTTGTTTAATACTTATTTGTGTATCTCAAAAACAAGTCTTGCCCCTGGTTTTGTTGTGTTTTCATAAAAGATTTCAACAAGGAACACTCTTATTTATTGCCTTCAAACTTGTATGGCAGAAGGGATTATAACAACAGCAAAATAATCTAAATAATTAAAGTTAAACCTCCTACGTTCCAGGACTCGAGCATATGGTACGTTCACAAGAAGAAAACATTAGAGTGTTTATGAGAAGAGTCTCTGTTTATTTTCTGCAACTAATCACAGAATCACAAGGTTGGAAAAGAACTTTGTGATCATCAAGTCCAACCTATCACCCATCACCATCTAATCAACTAAACCATGGCACTAATTGCCTCAGCCAGTCTTATTTTAAACACTTCTAGGGGTGGTGATTCCACCACCTCCCTGGGCAGCACATTTCAATGGGCTGTTTAATGTTTAGGATCTAAAGATCTGACATGTTTGTTAAGTTCAGCTATTGCCCTGTCTCCTTGCTGGTACTGCACAGGAAGCCTGAGTTCTTATGGACATATTTTGTGTGCAAATCTATCCATGCTTTATGACCCACTGCTCAAATGGCTCTCGCCATAAAATAAAATAATTTTCTCTAAATTAAATGGCTGAACAAGAGAAAACATAACAGGAGACAGTCAGAAAACTTCATTCCAAAGAGATTATGATTTCTTGAAAGTCTGGAAAACAGTGAAACAATATAACTCACCTCAACAAGAGGAGGAACTTCTTTACTGTAAGGGTCACAAAGCAGTGGAAGAAGCTCCCCAGAGAGGCTGCGGCGTCTCCTTCTCTGGTGATTTTCAAGCCACATCTGGATACATTCCTGTGTGACCATTGCTAGATTCTATGTTCCTGCTTTGGCAGGAGGGGTTGGACTCAGAATCACAGAATCACAGAATCAATAAGGTTGGAAAAGACCTCAAGGATCATCCAAGTCCAACCTGTCACCCAAGACCTCATGACTATCTAAAGCATGGCACCAAGTGCCACGTCCAATCCCCTCTTGAACACCTCCAGGGATGGTGACTCCACCACCTCCCTGGGCAGCACATTCCAATGGCCAATTACTCTTTCTGTGAAGAACTTTCTCCTCATCTCCAGCATAAACCTCCCCTGGCACAGCTTGAGACTGTGTCCTCTTGTTCTAGTGCTGGCTGCCTGGGAGAAGAGACCAACCCCCTCCTGGCTACAGCCTCCCTTCAGGTAGTTGTAGACAGCCATGAGGTCTGCCCTGAGCCTCCTCTTCTCCAGGCTAAACACCCCCAGCTCCCTCAGCCTCTCCTCACAGGGCTGTGCTCCAGACCCCTCCCCAGTCTCATTGCCCTTCTCTGGACATGTTCAAGTCTCTCAATATCCTTCTTAAATTGAGGTCCCTTCCAACCCCTAGCATCCTGTGAGCCCTCTCAGAGTGAACAGATTTAAAATGCTTAATCAGGTTGCTGATGGAAGTATTTGTGATCCTTTTTAACAAACATGAAAATCTGCCTGTGAAGGGACGATTAAAGCAGAGCCTAGAAGTAAAATTAAAAGGAAGTCACCAGCAGAAATTATTTTTTAGTGAGGAATCATAAGTTCTAACTTTACTGTCTATTAAGGATTCTTGATAAATCATAAAGTATGTAGGTTATTGTATACAGCTTTCTAATTGAATTTGCCCATGCCCTGCTATTCTCTGACCAGTGTTCTAAGTAATCTTAAAATCCTTGGAACACATAGCTAAAGAGAAATTGAAAACATTATAACAGAATTATTAAAATCAAATTGTTTTGTGTGTTTTTTTTTTCCCCTCTACATACATACCCAAAAAGTGGCAAGCAGCTGAGCTATTACAGACACAAAAGAAGAACCAAAGTAGGAATCAGAAGAGCAGAGCAGGGCTAAAATGTATGAGATGACTCTCTACCCTGAATAAAACACAGACATTCACAGCAACTGATTTCCCTGCACCTTTTCCCCCTCCTGCTCACATACATCCTTCCATATCTAATGTGGGGTTTTGCTTTGATATAAGCTTAATGAAGGGGTGGGAACCTCCTGCCAAAATGCATGCATGCATTTATAAATTACAGAAAACTGTTTTTTGGGGTTTTGTTTTTATTTTTAACTCTGGCTTTACATTCCTCTGCTGCTCACATTTCAATCACATACCCTCCCCTAACAAAACATCTCTTGTAACCTGTGTGCATTACTAACCATATGAGAAACATACAGGGAATTACACAGCTGCTAAGAGCATCATCCACAAATGTGTTTCACAGAATCACAGAATGTTAAGGGCTGGAAGGAACCTCAAAAGCTCATCCAGTCCAACCCCCCTGCCAGGGCAGGATCACCTAGAGCAGATCACACTGCAACACATCCAGATGGGTTTTGAATGTCTCCACAGAGGGACACTCCACAGCTCCCCTGGGCAGCCTGTTCCAGTGTTCTGTCACCCCCACAGGGAAAACATTTTTCCTCCTCTTTCCATGGAACTTCCTATGCCTCAGATTCCACCATTGCCCCTTGTGCTGTTGCTGGGCATCACTAAGCAGAGCCTGGCTCCATCCTCTTGGCACACACTCTGCATATCTTTATCAACATGAATGAGGTCACCCCTTAGTCTCCTCCAAGCTAAAGAGCGCTCAGCTCCCTCAGGCTCTTCTTGTAATGAAAAGTTCCACTCCCTTAACCATTTTTGTGGCTCTCTGATGGACTCTTTCAAGCAGTTCCCTGAGGTCCTTCTTAACTGAGGAGACCAAAATTGGACACAATATTCCAGTCATGGCCTCACCAGTGCAGAGTAGAGGGAGAAGAGAACCTCTCTTGACCTACTAACCACAACCCTTCTAATACACTCCAGAATGGCATTGACCTTCTTGGCCACAAGACTACATTGCTCTCATAGATGAATCCAAGCCTAAATCGTAAGGCCTCCCCTTCTTATCTTATAAAATGTAGGCACCTTTGCATTGGTGCAGAATAAAAAAAAAAAAAAAAAAAAAAAGCTTAAGACACATTTATATAGATTCTGAAGAATTTACATACAATGCTGGCTGAAATTTCCTGGGCTTTAAGATAATAAATCATAATTTAATGATCTGAATGTGTTACTCTGCTGGGTAGTTAGTCCAGGGCAACCTGATCTAGTTGAGGATGCTCCTGCTTACTGCAGAATGGGTTGGACTAGATGACCTTTGGAGGTCCCTTCCAACCCAAACCATTCTATGATTCTATGTTTCTATGATTCTATTTTTCTGTGATTCTATGATTCTGTTTTTCTGTGATTCTATGATTCTATTTTCTGTGATTCTATGATTCTATTTTTCTATGATTCTATGTTTCTGTGATTCTATGATTCTATTTTTCTGTGATTCTATGATTCTGTGTTTCTGTGATTCTATGATTCTGTGATATTTCAGGTCCAATAGTTCTGTAATGATACATAAGCTTTTCTTCAGTCTTTAGTATTTAGCCATGTAGGGTATTTTTTAATTCCACTAGTCTGTCCCCTGCTTTCACACTGTTAGCAGAAGAGACTAGATACCAAGATAGATATGTCAATTTTATAAAACTGTTGAGAAAACTCAGTGTCTGTCATGAATAAAAAGTATTTGCAGAGTTTAGAACACAGCTCACCAAGTTGAACAGCTCTTTACCCATTTGCATTCTGTTAAAGGAATGACCCATGAAATAAAATTCTGAGTGTACCCTTAAAGAAAAAAAAAATCTCCTCTTCTCCCCAGCACGTGGAGAAATCAGATAGGAAAAATGCTGCAGCAAGCTCTCCTGCTCTCATATGTAGAGGTGAAATGTTGTCATGGGTCGATAGAGAAGGAAGACATTTCCTCCTGCGATTGCTTTTTACTCAGCAGCACTTTATAGCTGAGTGAACAGCAAAATATCCATTTTAGATGGAAAATACAGAACTTCCATTCCTTGTCTTCCTTCCCAATTGACTATTAAATGAGAATCTGTAATGAGCCTGCTCAGCATTCTTCAGCTGTGGCAGAGGAGTTGCATGAAATCGTACTGCTGTGTAATATTAACACTAAATCTCAGGGTTTGTGGGTTTGTAATTTCCCCTTTGACCTTGTAGACACCCCTGTGTTACAAACTTGTTCTTCTGTTAGGGATGAATATTTACAGCTCACCTCCATTCCTGCTTCACTTACTCAAATTACAGGGGGTCACTCTTCTGACTAGAAGTAATCACAAAATTAAAGAGGTAAGGTTTGGGGTTTTACTATTTTTCTAATTTCCATCACCAGCAATGACAACCAGCTGTCTCCTGACAGGTTGTACAAGCCATTGCATTTAAGTGATGATACATGAGAGCTACAAGCTTCCATTAAAAAGGAAATTGCAGAGCACCATCCTTTTTATATATATTTTTTTCTGTACAAAATTTGTACTTATTTAAATAGTTTCAAATGTATAGAATCCTTTTTTTTCTTTCTCAACTCCAAATGTATACAAAGACAAAGGAAACAATCCCACATAAAAAAAAAACCCAAACAAAAAATTGCAGAGCACTATCATTTATATATATATATTATTTTTTTGTGCAAAAGTTATTCTTATTTAAACAGTTTCAAATTTATAGAACCCTTTTTTTTTTCTTTCTCAACTTCAAATGCATCCAAAGAGAAAGGAAACAATCCCACACACAAAAAAATCCCAAACAAACAAACAAAAAACCCCAAACCAAAACCAAAACAACACAATTCCACTGCAACAAGCACTAAAAACCAAAATCAGGAATATTAAATGAGTCCACACTATTGCAGATGGAGAAATAGGTCAAGTTAAATGTAGTCACATCCCATGGAATAAAAAGGTTTATGCTGATTTATAACATCTGACATTTCTAGTCAGGAATCCTTCTGAGCTTTTGCAGACTCCCTTTCTACATCACAGAAATGCACAGAAGAGGTTAAATAAGGGACAGGAGCCAAAACGAAATAATTGTCATAAACCATTTGAACTTGGAATCACAGGAATAGTGTAAAAATAATGCATATCCATGAAATCTTCCAGCAGGGCTACATTAGGACCCATTGCAAGGTATTTTTCAGTGTTTTAGAAAGCAGGTTTATCTGAAATAAATAAAGCAAATAGCATTCTCAAAGCAGTAAAGTATAGGATAGCTACAAAAAAAATAATTTCTTCAGAAGCAGAAATCCTTTGACATGCCCTTTGCCACAAGAAAATCATTAAAGGTGGGGAAGGTAAAATGGATTGGGGATCAACAGAATGATTTATACATTAGTCTTGGCACTTTTAAGAAAGAGGAATATTTCAAGTATAAAATAAAAGTCCTCTTCGTCCCTCTGTCAAAAGCTTTCTCAACTTCAAAGAAGCTGAGCGTTAAGCTAAGTGTGGCTTTATGTGCCCCTGGATCTTGTGGGGTATGTAGGAGTGCAAAGCTATTTTGCAATGTGCATTCCTCTTGCAAGAACCCTTGTTCTCCACCCCCTCTACTCTGCCCTGCTGAGACCTCATCTTGAGTACTGTGTTCAGTTTTGGGCTCCCCAGTTTAGGAGGGACAGGGACCTGCCAGAGAGGATCCAGCACAGGGCTATGAGGATGATTAGGGGACTGCAGCACTGCCTGATGAGGAAAGGCTGAGGGACCTGGGGCTTTTTAGTCTGGAAAAAAGAAGACATAGAGGGGATTTAATAAATGTTTATAAATATCTGAGGGCTGGGGGTCAGGAGGGAGGGGACAGGCTCTGCTCCCTTGCTCCCTGTGATAGGAGAAGGAGCAATGGATGTAAGCTGCAGCACAGGAGGTTCCACCTCAACACAAGGTGAAACTTCTTTACTGTAAGGGTGACAGAGCACTGAGCAGGCTGCCCAGGGAGGTAGTGGAGTCTCCTTCTCTGGAGAATTTCCAGACCCATCTGGATGTGTTCCTGTGTGACCTGTGCTGGATTCTATGTTCCTGCTCTGGCAGGGGGGTTAGACTGGAAGATCTCCAGAGGTCCCTTCCAACCCCCACCATCCTGTGATCCTGCAATCCTATTATAAATATATATATATATGTATGAACTTTTGCTCCAATAAAAATTGAGAAGTGCCTAAATGTTAAAAAGAATGAAGTGGGATATTGAGGGAAGATGGGAAATAATGCAGAGAAAAGAGAAGCTGAAGTGGGGGGAAAAAGGTTGAAAAGTTTAGAAGGTGATTGGAGCAATCTGGTAAAAGAAGGATCAATATTAAGAGAGGAAGAGGAGTGATGGTTATTCAGAATTATTCTTCTGAAGACTGGGAGGTTGTCTGTTAAAGCAAATTAAATAATTGAGACTGAAATACCATCCCAAGAGATCCAACCATCTGTGAGACAACTTTTGTATATTTATTCCTTGCCCAGAACACTAAATAAAAATGTTTGAACACATACTGCACATTCAGTGACTATTGAAAGGGGTTCAGCACAAAGTCTAAACACATTATTCAGAAGGAATTTTTATTTTTATTTTTATTTTTATTTTTATTTTTATTTTTATTTTTATTTATTTTTATTTTTTAATGTAAAAATGTTTTTATGTTTTATTTTTATTATTCTCTAACATTATTTGTATTTCTATTTTAATTTTTATTTTTATGTATTTTAAAATTTATTTTTATTTTTTATTATTCTCTAAGGTTATTTTTATTTTTATATTTATTACTTTTATTTTCATTTTCATTTTTATTTCTATTTTCATTTTCCTTTTTTATTATTCTCTAAGTTTATTTTTATGTTTATTTTCATTTTTATTTTTATTTTTTATTTTTCTCTAGGGTTATTTTTGTTTTTTTTATTTTTTATTTTTATTTTTATTTTTATTTTTATTTTTATTTTTATTTTTATTTTTATTTTTCTCTAGGGTTATTTTCATTTTCATTTTTATTTTCATTTTTATTTTTATTTTTATTTTTATTTTTATTTTTATTTTTATTTTTATTTTTATTTTTATTTTTATTTTTATTTTTCTCTAGGGTTATTTTCATTTTCATTTTTATTTTTATTTTTATTTTCTTTTTAATTTTTTCTATCATTTTAATTTTCATTTTCTTTCTCATTTTCATTTTCTTTTTTTTTTTAAAATTATTCCCTAAGGCTATTTTTAATTTGGAATTACTTATTTTCATTTCTCATTTTTATTTTTACTTTTATTTTTATTTTTTATTATTCTCTGGAAATGTTTTCCAACCTTTCCTCAGGCTTCACCTGCACATTTTCAAGGTAAATTGTCCCAGTGAACTCTCATTCTCGATGCCTGTGGGGCATTGTCATTAAGAGGCAGTTCAAACTCTTCTCTCTTGCAAGCTCAGTTCCTTCTAATCCTCCTGTTATGAGGAAATCAGTACTCACAACTCCCCCATTGCATTGTGTGTTGGTCATCAAGAAAGCAACATGGACACTAATGTTTATTAGCAAGCTTTTGTTTTTTTTAGCAGGGTAATAGTTAAAGTGGTCTAAGCTTTAAAACTTCCCAGTGTCAGCTGGAGAATCAGAAAATGTATATGAGGCTTTAATTAAGTGTAAAAATCTGAAGTGAGCTGCATTGCAGGATACCTGGGGATTTCAGTGGGGAACGTGCATGTGTGCTCTCTGCTAATTGAAGATGAGCTGCATTTTAAGGGATTACATCCCCTGAGGTCACAGAGCCACAGAGAGCAGAGGATAGGAGAAGAATTTTAAGGGCCTGAAGTAAACTCACTGTTAATGATCTGCCCTTTGCAAGTAGAGGGCATTAACAGTTTCTCTTTCAGCTGATTTACTGCACACTGTCTGCATTTTATATAGAAGCCAATCACATCCTGGGCTGCATCAAGAGAAGCACAGCCAGTGGGGCAAGGGAGGTGATTCTCCCCCTCTGCTCCACACTGGTGAGACTCTACTTGGAGTACTGCATCCAGTTCTGGAGCTTCTGGATCTGGAGGTGCTGAAACATGTCCAGAGAAGGGCCACGAGGGTGATCAGAGGGCTGGAGCTCCTTTCCTATGAGGACAGACTGAGAGAGTTGGGGTTGTGCAGTCTGGAGAAGAGAAAGCTCCCAGGTGACCTTCTTGTGATCTTCCAGTATCTGAAGAAAGCTGGGGTGGGAATTTTTAGGATATCAGGTAGTGATAGGACTGGAGGGAATGGAGCAAAACCAGAAGTGGGTAGATTCAGATTGGATGTTGGAAGAAGTTTTTCCCCATGAGGGTGGTGAAAGATTGGAACAGGTTGCCCAGGGAGGTGGTGGAAGCCTCATCCCTGGAGGTTTTTGCAGCCAGGCTGGATGTGGCTGTGAGCAACCTGCTGTAGTGTGAGGTATCCCTGCCCATGGCTGCGGGGGTGGACCTAGATGATCCTTGAGGTCCCTTCCAACCCTGACAATTCTGATTCTATGATTCTATGAAGCAGGACTGTGTCACAAAAATAAAGGAAGTTTATATTTTTCATTAAAAGTAAGTTTATGTTTTTAATTCTTAGCCATAAATTGAAAGGCTTCTTAGTAGTTTTGTCACAAATATCATACTTCCATAGATTCATAGAATCCTGGAATGGTTTGGGTTGGAAGGGACCCCAGTGCATGTACTTCCAAACCCCCTGCTATGGGCAGGGACACCTTCCACTAGACCAGAATGCTCAAAGTCTCACCCAGCCTGGCCTGAAACACTTCCACAGAGAGGACATCCACAACCTCCACGGGCAACCTGTCCAGTGTCTCATCACCCTTTCTTTTTCATTAAGTACTGAGCACTTTTCTTTTTGACTGCTTTTAAGAGGTAATAGAAGTAGATTCAATGCGAAAGAAATTAATTCTGGCTGTAAACTCATCTAAAATCTAGTAGGACTTGAGCATCTCCCCTGTGAGAGTCCTGGGGTTACTTAGTCTGGAAAAGAGAATACTGAGAGGAGATCTGATCAATGTCTATCAATATGTGAGGGGTGGGTGTCAAGTGGAGGGGGCCAGGCTCTTTTGGGGGGTTCACAGTGATAAGCCAAGGAACAATGGGTTCAAACTTGAACAGAGAAGATTTCAGCTCAACATGAGGAGAAACTTCTTTACAGTGAAGGTGATGGAGTACTGAAGCACACTGCCCAGAGAAGTTGCGGAGTCTCCTTCTCTGGAGACTTTCCAAACCCACCTAGATGCATTCCTGTGCAGACTACCCTAAGTGATCCTGCTTTGGCAGGGGAGGGTGGACTTAGTGCTCTCTGGAGGTCCCTTCCAACCTCTGATATTCTGTGATACTGTGATTACACTCTAGCGGCAGGGTGGTACTAAATCATCTCTTTCAAAGATCTACAAGAGCTTGAGGTTTACATGGGAACTGCACGTTGCAAGCAGGGAAAAAAAATGCAGTACATTGTCCCAAAAGGGGTCATAAAGCCCCCAATTTTTAGTAAAAGATTCCAGGCCTCTCCTCCTTTCTCCTGCTCTCCAATGCCCTGTGCTCAGCCATTGATTTTCTAGCAACCAGATGGAGCATTTTCCCCTCCTAACCTTTTTGCCATACATTAGGAGGTCCTTACAAGAGCAAGCAAACTGAGTCTTGTTCCTGGATGAATTAAAGCTTTTCAGGTCCTCATTCCTCCACTGGCTGCTGCCTCTCTAGAATGAGCAGGAGGAGTAAAGAAAGAGTAGTGCAGCAGCTGCCTGTGATCCTCTCCCCTCAGGGTGAGACAGACAGTGAAGCGAGCATGGTATAAAGTGACATATTAAAAACAGGGAAGCAGATGAAGCATTACCAACAAATACTTCATTAATTTTAGATTTGATGCACTATTATGCCACTGCTTGAAAAAGTGTTGGCAGGTTGAGAGAGGAAGATGAAAAGGGCAATGGAAATTGCTTTTAGGTGTAACAGAGGAAGTAGAAGTGGGCAGCATATCCATCATGGCTGAATTCCACTGAGGGGCTGTCCTGCTTTGAGCTGGAACAGAACTAATCCTATTCAGTGATTCATTTTCCAGCTCAGTCTGTTCTAAGTAGCTGCACTTTCTGAAATAAATGGCATGTTTTTCTGCAGAAAATATCTGCTGAACCAGAGCAACAGGTGAAGAGCCTTGAACCACAGGTTTTATGAGGAACAGCTAAGGGAACTGGGGCTGCTAAGTCTTCAGAAGAGGAGTCTGAGGTCTGTCCTCATTGCTCTCTACAACTGCCTCGAAGGAAGTTGGAGCAAGGTGGGATCCTATCTCATCCCACATGCAACAAGTGACAGGACAAGAGGAAGCAGCCTCAAGTTGTGCCAAGGGACATCCAGGATGGATATTAGGAAAAATTTCTTCACAGAAAGGGTTATCAGGGCTTGGAACAGGCTGCCCAGGGAGGTGGTGGAGTCACCATCCCTGGAGAAATTTAAGAGTTGTGTGGATGTTGTGCTTAGAGCCATGGTTTAGTGACATTGTAATAACCTCCAAGGGAAGCAGCAGACTTCCCTACATTGGGCAGTTTTAAGACTCACCTTGGCAGGCTGCTGGGCCAGCTCATTTTAAGTATACTGTTACCTAGAAAGGCTGGACCAGATGATCCCTGGGGTCCCTTCCAACCTGGAATTCTGTGATTCTACCTTTGAACCATTCCCAGGAACTGCTCTGCCCTTCTTATTTATGGAATAAATGTCTCAACGCTTTCTGATGTTGTGATTTTGATATGCAACTTGCAGGGCTAGGAAAAGTAGATACCATGGCACTCGATGTAGAGTCTGGCAGCAGTTGCTGAATTTGGAAGTATTTTCCATTCTTTGCATCTCATTTGAGTTAGGCAGGATATCCTTGAGCATCAATGACTCTCAGAAAGCAGCAGCTTATTTACATGCAATTTGCATACTGTAAACTGTTGTGTTCTGCTCATGAATCTTGCATAAAAACTGAGCATCGTTTGGCTTAGTGTGCCAAACAGTAAAAAAGAGAAAGCTTGCTTAAATTTTATTGAAGATCAGAATTTGGGTTAAATGTTGACATGCTAAACATTGTAATACAATCAAAAATGAATTTGTTAATCACAGAATTATTGAGGCTGGAATAGACCTCTGAGATCATCAAGTCCAGCGTATGACCTAACACCACCACACTGACCAGGCCATGGTGCTAAGTGCCACATCCAATCTCTCCTTAAACACCTCCAAGGATGGTGACTCCACCACCTCCCTGGCCAGTCCATTCCAGTGTTTAATTCTCCTTTCCATCAGGAAGTGCTTCCTAACATCCAAACTAAACCTTCCCTGGTGCCATGCCCTCTTGTCTTGCTAGAAGTTGCCTCCACTTTACTACAATTTCCCTTCAGTAGTTGTAGAGTGTGATAAGGTCCCTCCCCTTAACACAACTTTTGTATATTAACACAACTTTTATATGTTAACACAATTGCATATATTAACAAAATTATTGGGTTATTTTTTATATATTTTATATATATTTTTATATATTAACAAATTCATTGGTTTATTTTTATATATTTTATATATTTTATATATTTTATATATTTTTATATATTAACAAAATTATTGGGTTATTTTTTATATATTTTATATTTTTTATATATTAACAAAATCATTGGGTTATTTTTTATATATTTTATATATTTTTTATATTTTTATATATTAACAAAATTATTGGATTATTTTTTATATATTTTATATATATTTTTATATATTAACAAATTCATTGGTTTATTTTTATATATTTTATATATTTTATATATTTTTATATATTAACAAAATTATTGGGTTATTTTTTATATATTTTATATTTTTTATATATTAACAAAATCATTGGGTTATTTTTTATATATTTTATATATTTTTTATATTTTTATATATTAACAAAATTATTGGATTATTTTTCATATATTTTATATATTTTTATATATTAACAAAATTATTGGGTTATTTTTTATATATTTTATATATTTTGTATTTTTTTATATATTAACAAAATGATTGGGTTATTTTTTATATATTTTATATATTTTTTATATTTTTATATATTAACAAAATTATTGGATTATTTTTCATATATTTTATATATTTTTTATATATTAACAAAACTATTGGGTTATCTTTTTTCTCTCATTTTTCTCTTTTTATTCTGTGTTTAGTAGCTTTTTTTTAGTTTTATTGCTGTTTAGTAGCCCCACGTGCATGTTCTCAGATATAACAAATGAAGTGTTGAAGTATCCACTGCAAAGTAGCTTTTTCAGGCCCTGAGTAAAGATTGCCAGTATAATACTTCAGCAGTGCACATTGAAAGCAAGCTCCTGACTTAGTGCCATGGTTTAGTTGATTAGATGGTGTTGGGTGATAGGTTGGACTTCATGATCTTGAAGGTCTTTTCCAACTTGGTTAATTCTGGGAATCTGAAGCTCTTCTCTATTTTCCTCTTGCACGCACAAAGTACATGACCGGATCTGAGCTCTGACTAGCCCCAGTGCAAAGTGGTTGCACAGTACTCGGAAGGATGATGTTTGATATCAGACCTTGACAGCTATCTACATCATCATCTTGTAAAAACCCTAAGTAGAGCTGCTGAATGTGCACACTTCTAGCAGGCTCAGGGTCCTGGTAACTGATGGTTATAGCTTGAAATTAGTTTGCTGAAGCTGGTAACTTCACCAGGTCTCTCTCCATTTGTCTGTCAGAGACACAGACACTGCTGCTCTAGCACATATTTTCCAGGGGTGGGTGATAATAGCATTTTCTGCTGTCTGACTTCAGTTGGTATCCAATATCTGTTAGCATGCTAAGACTCTCTGTCAAATATCAAAACGGAGAAGATGGCCAGGAAAGGCTAGAGAGCTGCCCTCTTTTTCTGAATAGGGTCTCTCTGTTCTTCCTTCAGTCCACTCCATTGTCCTGCTGAGATTTTTAATGTTTTCTTTAAGGGTACCTCTTTATTTCTTTTCATCTTCTCTGCACTTTTCATTAGTTTTCTTCGTCAAGAAAGGAAAAAGAAGGGGCTGAAAAAAGAGACAAGATGAAATGATCTCATGATACTTTAATTCTTTTTCGAAAGACTGAGATTTGAATCCCATCATTGTTGGAAAGCACAGAGCTACCTACTGTAAGTTTTTTTATGGCAATATTTTTGTGCAAGCCTCTGCATAAGATCACAGAGAGAAATATCTGTGATTCTCTGAGGAAAACTGAGAGGCAACTGATTTCCAAACTCAGACGTGTCACATTCTGCTGTGTTCTATGCTTCTGTTGAAGTTATACAGGGGCTATACCAACCCAAGATGGTTCCTAAATGCTTTCTTCTTTTAATTATTCATAGATTCATAGAATGGTTTGGGTTGGAAGGGAACTTAAAGATCATCTAGTTCCATGGGTAGGGACACCTTCCCCTAGACCAAGCTGCTCAAGGTCCCACCCAACCTGGGTTTGAACACTTCCAGGGAGAGGGCGTCCACAATCTTCCTAGGCAATCTGGTCCAGTGTCTCACCACCCTCACTCTGAAGAATTTCTTCTTAATATCCAGTCTAAATCTTCCCTCTTCCAGCTTACTGTCATTACCCCTTGTGCTATCTCTACAAGCCCCTGTAAAAAGTCCCTCCCCAGCTTTCTTGTGGTCCCCTTCAAGTACTGAAAGGCCACTGTAAAGTTTCCCCAGAGTCTTCTCTTCTCCTTGGTGAACAACCCCAACTCTCTCAGCTTGTTGCCACAGGAGAGGTGCTCCTGCCCTTTGATCATCTCCATGGCCTCCTCTGGGCCCACTCCAACATTTTGAAGTCCTCCTTCTGCTGGCGGCAAAGGATCTGGACACAGTACTGCAGGTTTCATGAGAGCAGGGTAGAGGGGAGTTCTTTATATTGAAGAGGAGACCAAGGAGTGACCTCAATCATATTGATAAAAATGTGCAGGGTTACTGCCAAGAGGATGCAGCCAGGCTCTGCTGGGTGATGCCCAATGACAGCACAAGGGGCAATGGGTGGAAGTTGAGGCATAGGAAGTTCCATGGAAACAGGAGAAACTTTTTTTTCCCTGTGAGGGTGACAGAACACTGGGACAGGCTGCCCAGAGGAGTTGTGGAGTCTCCCTCTTTGGAGATATTCCAAACCCACCTGGATGTGTTCCTGTGTGATCTGCTCTAGGTGATCCTGCTCTGGCAGGGAGGTTGGACTGGATGAGCTTTCAAGGTCCCTTCCAACCCCTAAAATTCTGTGATCCTGGCTTCTTGTATTCCAGTGATTCTCTGTATTCTAGACATACTGACAGCACACTTTGTTTCCTCTGCTTGTTCAGCTCTTAAGTGCAATCTACTCTCCACTAAGTACCCAAAGGAAGTTTTCACACTGTTGGGATTGTCTCATTGAAAAAAAAGTATTGATGTAAATCTGAGGGAGAGGAAAGCTTCTTCGTTGTCATGACAAAGCAGTTGATATCCGTCAAAATATTACAGTGCATGCTGCTACATTTCCATTGACTCTGAAAAAAACCAGCAATATCTAATGAAATCAGTAGTGTCTGTTATCTGCTATCACTGAGGCCATCAGACTGAGCAGAAAGAGAAACAGACCCTTGATTCTAGGGGCTGACTGAAACATGGGATGAAAATCTCTTAATAAAAATCTCATAGGATTGTTTTTTTTTCTTTGAGAAAGCTTCTGGGGATGACATCCAATGACAACAGCTAAAGCCCCAATACCTGCAGTGGTCATGAAATGAAAACAAGCAGGCTTGTATTTGAGATGTGTGGAAGATGACACCCACGTGGCTGAAGAGCTGATTAGACTTCATCAGGCACATCAACAGCCAGCATTTAAATACATGATTATATCACTCTCAAATTGAACAACTCTAAAAAGATCACCTCTGTGATGAGGTCATTAAAATGAAATGTGTAGTTTGATTTTGAGCAACCAAACCATGCCCAGCGTCCCATGCAGGGTTTGCATTTCAAGAAGGTTCCTTTCCCTTGTCCTTGAGGCCTGGCTACTGGCAGCTCCCCCCTGTGCTCACCTTTCACAGGTCCTGTGGGAAGTGCTGACCTGTTTCAGGTCTTCTGCTCTTGACATCCTACATTCCCTACAAGCTCCTCTCCTTGACTAGACCTGCTTGCTTCATAGATTCCTCCAAAGAATCCCAGAATCAACCAGGGTGGAAAAGACCTCAGAGATCATCAAATCCAACCTGTTACCTAATCCCTAACACCTCCTGACAACTAAACCATGGCTCCAAGTGCCACAGCCAAGCTTTTGTTGAACACCTCTAAGGATGGGGACTCCACCACCTTCCTGGGCAGCACATTCCAATGGCAAATTACTCTTCCTGTGAAGAACTTTCTTCTCACCTTGAGCCTAAACCTCCCTGGCACAGCTTGAGACTGTGTCCTCTTGTTCTGTCACAGGTTGCCTGGGAGAAGAGACCAACCCCCACCTGGCTACAGCCTCTTTTCAGGTAGTTGTAGATGGCAATGAGGTCTCCCCTGAGCCTCCTCTTCTCCAGGCTAAACACCCCCAGCTCCCTCAGCCTCTCCTCATAGGGTTTGTGTTCCAGACCCCTCCCCAGCTTTGTTGCCCTTCTCCAGACACCTTCTAGTACCTCAACATCTCTCTTGAATTGAGGATGCCATTGGCTCTCCTGGCCACCTGGGCACACTGCTGGCTCATGTTCAGCTACTATCACCCAGCACCCCCAGGTCCCTTTCTGCCTGGCTGCTCTCCAGCCACTCTGTCCCCAGCCTGTAGTGTTGCTTGGGGTTGTTGTAGCCAAAGTGTAGAGCCCTGCACCTAGCCTTGTTCAATCCCACTGGCCTCTGTCCACCCATCCAGCCTGGCCAGGTCCCTCTGCAAGGTCCTCCTCCCATAAAACTGCTTACTTCCTGGTAAGTATCAGGAAAAGTAAGCTGAGAAGTACAGCTGAGGTGTAACCTCCAGATGGAATTTCCAGATTCCATTCTCAAAAGACATGTGTCTGCTGTTTATTTACCAGGGGAGATTATAGATAGAAGCCTGGAAGCATATGCTATAATAACCTGCATTAATAACCTATGAATGATGCACTATCAATAACCTCAGATAGGAGTTCCCTCAATCATAATGTCCTTGGATAATCAAAGATCCCAGAATTCATAGATTCATAGAATGGTTTGGGTTGGAAGGGACATTAAAGATCAGCCTGTTCCAATCCACCTGCCATGGCCAGGGACACCTTCCAGACCAGACTGCTGCATTCCTAATCAAACCTGCCCTTGAACACCTTTAGGGTAGCGGCATCCACACCTTCCCTGGGCAATCTGTTCCAGTGTCCCACCACCCTGACTGTAATTTCTTTCTAATACCCAGTCCAAATCTACTGTCCTCAAGCTTCAATCCATTCTCCCTTGTCCTATCACAACAAGCCCTTGTAAAAAGTCCTTTTGCAGCTTCCTTGCAGGTCCCCTTCAGATACTGGAAAGCCACTACAAAATCTCCCTGGAGCCTTCTTTTCTCCAGTCTGAACAGCTCCAACTCTCTCAGCTTGTCCCCACAGGAGAGGTGTTCCAGGTCTCTGATGGCCCTCCTCTGAACACACTCCTTTATATTTACAGGCTGCTTCTTCCTGCACTGCAGACAAATCCAAAGCTCTTTGTTGGTGTGTGCAGCACAGAGTGAGGCATGGATGCTGATCTCCTGTAGCTATCTAATAATGGATGCTATCTGCTGTGCTCCCCAAGTATGTGACTGGGCATAAATTGCAGTAATCCAGCCACTGGAGCTGAACAACTATCTCACAACATGAGAAGCTTGTTATTTCATTTTGCTGTTTGACATATAAGCAAAATTGTCTGGGACTTGATTTTCCTATTTTACATGTGTGGCAATTCTTGAGAAAAAGTATTCAGAAGGAGTATTTCAGTGGCCAAGACATAAACATTTATGCCTATATCACCAAGAGGTCAGAGAAGCACATTTCCCATTTTTTTTTTTTAATATATATATATCACAGTCTCACAGTATATCAGAGGTTGGAAGGGACCTCAAGAGATCATCAGGTCCAACCCCCCTGCCAGAGCAGCATCACTTAGGGTAGTCTGCACAGGAATGCATCCAGGTGGGGTTGGAAAGGCTCCAGAGAAGGAGACTCCACAACCCTCCTGGGCAGCCTGTTCCAGGGCTCTGTCACCCTCACTCTAAAGAAGTTTCTCCTCGTGGTGAGCTGAAATCTTCTCTGTTCAAGTCTGAACCCCTTGTTCCTTGGCTTATCACTGTGAACCACCCAAAAGAGCCTGGCCCCCTCCCCTTGACACCCACCCCTCACAAATTGATAGACATTGATCAGATCCCTCTCAGTCTTCTCCAGACTAAACAGCCCCAGGGCTCTCAGTCTCTCTTCATAGGGGGAGAAGCTCTGATTCTATAATATAAAAAAGTTCTGAAAACAAAAGATTGAGTTGGTGATCCAAGCCTATGGGAAGCTTTCATATTTGGATGTAGAAACATTAATCTCTGATGATGTTCTCTATTTTGCTTCAGTCTGATAAAAGCTTTCCTGGATGAAAAAAACCTGTGGATGTTGCAGACAGTGTGGATGCTTCAGCTTTCAGAAGTGAAGAAGAGTTCCTCTCTGGCTATGCAGATTCAGCTGGAAGCAACTGGTTTTGCAAAAGCTAATGCTGAACAGAGATAGGAGGATGTTCTATCAGTTCTGGAGGCCTCTGTATCTCTCCTAAATGTAATAGAAATGTGAGTTTAAGATGGGTCCAGGTGCACAGTTCTGTTTTCAGCCATGATCAGCTGATTACTCATCATTGCCTGTTGCAAGCCAGCTGTCAGCTCACAGGGAGAGCATTGAAGTCAGTTTGGCTGAGCAAACAGAGTTATTTCTGAACTGAATGTCAATTGGTTTCCAAAGCAGTGAGAGTAATAGAAGTGGTGATGTCAGTCCCAGCAATCAAGCTGCACAGAGAAGAATTATTTCACTGCCTTAAATCATATTAAATTATGGCTTTGATTAACAATGAGACAATTGCTGCTCCACAGGTTCAGGCATCTACTTGCATATTGGGACAAAACTCTGATGAGAAAGAGAGGGGAGCTGGTTTAAAGAAAGTCAGTTTAATGACTTTGTTTGTCTGCTTTTTTAAAAAAAGAATAAAAAATGCATTACTGGATTATATTCAATGTTTCCTGTGATGTTTTTGTTTTATTTCGTTTGTTCTGTTTTGTTTTTCCAATGGTCTTTACAATGGAGACAGGGAGAGTGCTAAAATACTTGTTTGGGAATATCTCTAGCAGAGAGAGGTGTAGCAGATAGAGGTGTGGTGCATATGATCCCTTAATTCTGATTCCCTTGGACACAAATGCTTGTAGATCCTCTTCATGCTTGGCACTTCCAGTGCTTCAGAAGATGTGGACCATACTACCATGGAGTCAGGTTCTTCTCAGTGCTGCCCAAAGACAGCACAAAGGGCAATGGGTGGAAGTTGAGGCACAGGAAGTTCCATGGAGACATGAGGAAACATTTTTTCCCTGTGAGGGTGACAGAACACTGGAACAGGCTGCCCAGGGGGGTTGTGGAGTCGTCTTCTCTGGAGATGTTCAAAACCTGCTTGGATGTGTTCCTGTGTGATCTGCTCTAGGTGATCCTGCTCTGGCCAGGGGACTTGGACTGGATGATCTTTCAAGGTCCCTTCCAACCCCTAACATTCTGTGATTCTGTGATACTTCAAAGGTACAGAGGAACTCTTGTGTGCTTGTTAAGAGATAATTACATCCATCAGATTGGTGTTGGTCATTTCTAGAGAAGCTGCAGATTTCTAGAGTTGTTGTGTCTTTCTCAGCTGCATGGTTGGAAGTGCCAGATACTGCTACAAAGCTCTGAAAATCTGTCTGGATGAAGGAAACTTCAACAGCCCTTCCAGTCATGAGTAACCATAAGAAAGACTGAAAAGAATATCAAAGGAGCAGGTTCACAGATTGGCAAGCAAACCAGGTTTGAATGAAAACAACACAGAAAACTTGGAACTGTCTAAGGATGAACTTTTCAGATTGCAAGTCAAACAAAATTAAAGTCTCCATGAAAAAGCTCAACACAATAAAAGCCACACAACTCCCCCCCAAAAAGCAACCAAACAAAAAAAAGAACCCAAACAAACCAAACCAACCAAGCAAGCAAGCAACCAAAACCCAATGAAAACAACAATGAAACAAAACAGAACAACACAAAACAAAACAACACAAAACAACACAACACAAAACAAAACAACACAAACCAAATATCAATAATCATAACAATAACAACAGTAATAATAATTAAAAAACCCAAGCTCTAAAAAACCCTAAAACTTAGCAAATATTTTAAAACAATTCTTAAGCTTCCTACTTTTAAGGTCAACTTTATGATCCTGGAGACAGTCTGAGTAATGATTTTTTCAACCTGTCCCACTAATAGTTCTACAACTATTCTGTGAGTTATAAACTTCTATGTCACTGGAAATAGAGTGTTTCACATACTCCTGGAGATGAACTTTGCTCATTATCTTTCCAAAATCATGTATCAATATGCTCCTTTTTCTTAGTGCTTTCACCTCCCACCATGATTTCAAGAGTCAAAACAGAAAGAAAAAAAAAAGATTTCCATATCAGGCAGAAGCTACTATATAGAAATTAACATTAACCCTCTCCTGAAACACCCCAAATCCACCAGCACTGCTTGGCTGTCAGCCAGGCTTCAGAACAGCACAAGACACAAAACAAGCCAGCACTGCACACTTTATAAACCCTCCTGACATTTGTCATTTGCATCAAATAACCATCTGCTGCTCTTCTGAATTGCTTGACCTAGTTGCAAGGTGGCCATTTAGCATGTGTTTCAAAGTGATACTCAGGTAGGTGAGGTTACCAAGGAAAAACATCTGTTCCATATCACAAGTAATAAACAATTCAAGCAGTGGTGTACCACTTGGATTTTCTATAGAGAACCTCACTAAAATTCCACAAGCCAAACCAAGGGGTAATTTCCCTTAATTTTCATGCTTCTGATGGAGCTTATTTGCTTTCTGGCTACTCTTCAGTCATTCCTGTAGGATCCCTGCAGGCAGCCTAGCCAAAGCAAGTATTTTTTCACTAGCCTGTTATCAGAGACAGAAGAAGAAAGCTTACCAAATTCTTCACCATGAGGGTGGTGGAACACTGGAACAGGTTGTCCAGGGAGGTAGTTGAGGCCCTATCCCTAGAGGTATTGAAGGTGAGGCTCAATGGGGCTCTGGGCAACCTGATCAAGTAGAGGGTGTCCCTGCTGACTGCAGAGGGGGTTGGACTAGATGAGCTTTAGAGGTCTATTCGAACCCAGACCATTCTAAGATTCTGTGGTTCTATGATTCTATAAGAAAGGGTTTTCTTTAGGAACTAGAAGGGTAAAAATAATTCTGCAGAGATATCCCCATGCCCTTATGGCAAAAATTCCTTGCTTACCTCTAGTAATACCACTTGGAGTGTTCATCCTGCACTGTGTGAATGCTTTTTAGTATTGAATTGCTGTCCTGCTCTGTTATCTTTCCTCTCAATCACATCACTGGAAGAAGCTATCCTTAGGAAGTTCCATGTAAACATGAGGAAACATTTTTCACTGTGAGGGTGATAAACACTGGAACAAGCTGCCCAGGGAGGTCGTGGAGTCTCCCTCTCTGGAGATATTCAAGCCCTGCCTGGATGTGTTCCTGTGTGATCTGCTCTGTGTGATCCTGCTCTGGCAGGGAGGTTGGACTGGGTGAGCTTTCGAGGTCCCTTCCAGCCCCTAACATTCTGTGATTATTTCAGAAGAAATGCAGAGCCCTCATTGTCCCTCATTCACCTACCCTTGCAGACCACGGCAGTCACCTATCAAAAAGCCAGATAATCATTCCAGTCATTCATTTTTGGTTGGGTTTTGGGTTTTTGCTTGGTTTGATTTGGTTTGGGCTGGAGGGTTTTTTTCTGATAATTATTTTTTTTGTCTGTTTGTTTGGGGGTTGGTTGGTTTGTTTTATTTTGTTGATTTTTGTTGGGTTGTGGGGTTTTTTGTTTGGCTGTTTTTTTTGTTGTTGTTTTATTTAGTTGCCTTTTTTTAGCTTTTTTTGCTGAGCTGTTTTTTTGTTTGTTTTATTTTGCTGATTTTTGTTTTGGGTTTTGTTTGTTTGTTGTATTTTGTTGATTTTTTGTTTGTTTTGTTTGCTTTTCTGTTTGTTTTATTTTGATTAATTTTGTGGGTTTTTTTTGGCTGTTTTTCTGTTTGTTTTATTTTGTTGATTTTTGTTGTTTTTTTTTTTTTGGTTGTTTGGCTGTTTTTCTGTTTGTTTTATGTTGGGGATTTTTTTTTTTTTTGGATGGGTTTTGTTTCTTTTATTTTGTTGGAGTTTTTTGTTTGAGTTTTTTGTTTGTTTTATTTTGTTGATTTTTTGGCTGTTTTTTGTTTATTTTGTTGATTTTTGTGGAGTTTTTTACCTGGCTTTTTGTTTGTTTGTTTGTTTTATGTTGTTGATTTTTCATTGTTTTTTGTTTGGGTAGGGTTTGTTTGGTTGGTTTATTTTTTATTTGTTTGTTTTGTTTTCAGACCAGAAGAGAGCTATTTTATTTTTGTATTGAACAGCTGAAAACATTAAAAAAACAAAAAAAGGCAAAATTAAAAGTTGAAAAATAAAACAACTTCCTTTCTATTCTTTCTTTATCTCTTTTTTTGTCTAAATGCACAACAGCACAAGATTTAGGTGGTTTTTTATTTAGGATCTGGATGACAGCATTAGTGCAGTTTTAAATTAAAAGTGAAGTTTGAATAGATTTTTTTTACCTAAATATTATAAATAATTTTAGAATGCAAAACAAGTTTTGAATAGGTTTTTTTCTACCTAGATCTAAGAAATAATTTTTATTCTACCTAGATCTAAGAAATAAATTTTAAGTTAAAAATAAAGTTTGAATAGATATTTTTTACCTAAACATAATAATTCATTTTTTTAATTCAGAATGAACTTTGAATAGCTCTTTCACCTAGATCTAAGAAATAATTTTTAAATTGAAAGTGAAGTTTGAATAGATATTTTTGTCTAAATATAATAATCCACTTTTTAATTCAAAGTGAATTTTGAACAGCTTTATTTTACCTAGATCTAAGAAATATTTTTTAAGTTCAAAATCAAGTTCAAATAGCTATATCTTACCTAGATATAATAATTCATCTTTAAATTGAAAGTGAAGCTTGACTAGATGTTTTTAGCTAAATATAATAATTAATTTTTAAATTCAAAATGAACTTTGAATAGCTGCTTTACCTATATCAAATAAACATCTTTTTAATTAAAATTTAAGTTTGATTAGCTATGTTTTTCCTCACTATAACAATTCATTTTTAAATTCAAAATGAAACTGTGTTTTGCCCACATCTAATCAATATTTTTTTAATTAAAACTGAAATTTAATTAGGTATATTTTACCTAAATATAATAATTCAAAAAGACTCAATAACCATTGCTGTTTGGAATGAGTGTTTCCTTTCCTTGCTCTGTGTCTATTTACAGCCAGCATTTAGTTCTGAGCAAGGCAGAAGAAAATTCCCTGCAGGCAGATGAAGTTCCTGTTGTGACCATCAGAAGGGAAGGCACATTTCTAATCATAGGAATTTAGGGAATTACAATTTCAGTCAATATCATCTAGCAGGGGAAATTTTCATGAACCCATACAACGTGTTGCAGTGGTACACTACTCCTATGCTATGGTGGTCTAATGAAATCTGGCAGAAAGTTCCCCAAATAAATTGTGTGCCAGGAATCCTCCTTTTTTATTTTTTTTTAAAGTTTTTTTAACATGTTTTGAAAGGTACCGATATCAACTGAAAGGTTTTGTTATTCTAGGAGAGTAAGATTTCATTTATTTTCTTGGAATTGTCTAATTTTTTTGCCTGTGTTTTCCTTGTCGTTGTGGTTTAAGTTTTTCCCAGAGTCCAAAAGCCCAAATGCAACAGACTTAGCTTGTATCACCTCTCCATTTTTCCTGGTAGGGAAAAAAAAAAGCAAAATTTGAAGGAGGTGAAAAGAGAGAGGTAAAATCATGAAAGAAAAAGTCTTGAGTTGATTTGGAAGTGAAAAGGTTAGGTTTAACAAAATATAAAAGGTATTTGAGAAAAAGGAAGGTGGCAAAGGCATAAGGAAAAAGGGTGAATAAAAATATATACAAAAGAAGACAGAGCTGGCAAAGGGTTCTCTGGATGCAAGATGGAGTCTCTTTAGATGCAGTCCTTAGGAGTCTGGGGCAGCATGGAACAGGCCCCACCACATGGCTAAGGAGCTGTCAGGGCAGGCTGCCCAGAGAGGTGGTTGGGGCCCCTTCCCTGGAGATACTCAAGATGAGGCTCAACAGGGCCAAGACTTCAGGTTGCTTCAAACACAGGGTTGAAGAATTTACTGTAGGGTGCATTTCAGTTATAAAGAGATAGAGATGATGATAGAGATAGAGATAGATAGAGATAGAGAGAGAGAGAGATGATATAGAGATAGAGAAAGAGATGATAGAGCTAGAGCTAGAGCTAGAGATAAAGAGATACAGAGCTAGAGCTAGAGCTAGAGCTAGAGATAGAGAAAGAGATACAGAGCTAGAGCTAGAGCTAGAGCTAGAGCTAGAGATAGGGATAGAAATAGAGACAGAGATAGAGAGAGAGAGAGAGAGAGAGAAAGAGATACAGAGCTAGAGCTAGAGCTAGGGATAGAAATAGAGACAGAGATAGAGATAGATAGAGATAGAGATAGAGATAGAGATAGAGATAGATAGAGATAGAGATAGAGATAGAGATAGAGATAGAGATAGAGAGAGATAGAGATAGAGATAGAGATAGAGATAGAGATAGAGATAGAGATAGAGATAGAGATAGAGATAGAGATAGAGATAGAGGTAGAGATAGATAGAGATAGAGATAGAGATAGAGATAGAGATAGAGATAGAGATAGAGATAGAGATAGAGAGCTAGAGCTAGAGCTAGAGCTAGAGATAGGGATAGAAACAGAGATAGAGATAGAGATGATAGAGGTAGGGATAGAGATAGAGATAATAGAGGTAGAGATAGAGATAATAGAGGTAGAGACAGAGATAGAGATAGAGACAGAAATAGAGATAGAGATAGAGATGATAGAGATAGAGATAGAGATAGAGATAGAGATAGAGATGATAGAGATAGAGATGATAGAGATAGAGATAGAGATAGAGATAGAGATAGAGATAGAGATAGAGATAGAGATAGAGATAGAGATAGAGATAGAGAAAGAGATAGAGAAAGAGATAGAGATGATAGAGGTAGAGATAGAGATACAGAGCTAGAGCTAGAGCTAGAGCTAGAGCTAGAGATAGGGATAGAAATAGAGATAGAGATAGAGATGATAGAGGTAGGGATAGAGATAGAGATAATAGAGGTAGAGATAGAGATAATAGAGGTAGAGACAGAGATAGAGATAGAGACAGAAATAGAGATAGAGATAGAGATGATAGAGATAGAGATAGAGATAGAGATAGAGATAGAGATAGAGATAGAGATAGAGATGATAGAGATAGAGATGATAGAGATAGAGATAGAGATAGAGATAGAGATAGAGATAGAGATAGAGATAGAGAAAGAGATAGAGAAAGAGATAGAGATAGAGATGATAGAGGTAGAGATAGAGATACAGAGCTAGAGCTAGAGCTAGAGCTAGAGATAGGGATAGAAATAGAGATAGAGATAGAGATAGAGATGATAGAGGTAGGGATAGAGATAGAGATAATAGAGGTAGAGATAGAGATAATAGAGGTAGAGACAGAGATAGAGATAGAGACAGAGATAGAGATAGAGATGATAGAGATAGAGATAGAGATAGAGATAGAGATAGAGATAGAGATAGAGATAGAGATAGAGATAGAGATAGAGATAGAGGTAGAGATAGAGATAGAGATAGAGATATAGAGATAGAGATGATAGAGATAAGATGATAGAAATAGAGATAGTTCCGATTTCTAAGGAATTCAATGCCATGGTTTAGTTGATGAGATGGTGTTGGGTGATAGGTTGGACTTGGTGATCTCAAAGGCCTTTTCCAACCTGGTTAATTCTGTGATTCTGTGCTTCTGTCAAATAAATAGAGTTTATCTATTTGGAATAAAGAGAAGATTCTGTCTTATCTAGCTTTCCATTTCACTTATTTCAGACATCATATTTTCTTCCCAAAAGGTACCCATCACTCCTGTCTGCACACTGGAAACAAAGGAGAAGATCAATCATTGTTGTTTGGACAGCACATCCCCCTGAGAGCACAGGTAAGTGCCTTCTCATTCTGTGCTGCATGTGTGAGACACCAGGCTGTTGCTGCCATGGTTACAGTGCTGCTCACTGGCTCCATTTTCCTCAGCATTGTGAGCCTGCATTTTGTAGTGTTAAGTGGACAGTTGTTGTTATGGTGCTTATGCAAGACAGTGAATGGCACACACTCATTATGCTGCTATGTAAAGAATATTTCAAGTATGTCTACTGCTCAGAAGAAAACAGCTTAGTTGTTTAATGCATAAGAAGCTCTTTTTTTTTTTTTCCCCATTTTTGGAGACATCCCACTAAATAAAGTGTGTATTTCTCCTCACTGTCCAGAATAATACAAAGAATGTAGGTTTCCATGCATCCTCTAGAGCAAAACTCAGCACAAGCTTTGGGTACATTGTGTTCTGAATGTGAAAAACATCCACTTTGTTGAGCTTGTACAATTTTTAACCAAACCTGATTCTGTCCTGGTAGGCATAGAGTAGCCTTGATCTAGACTTTACAAAATCAAACCACTTTTTGTGGATACCAACAGACCCTGGAACAATGTCAAAAATCAGCAAATCAATTCTGATTTGAAAGGAGAGAGTTTTACAGCAGTGCCTTTCCTTGCTAGTGAAGCCAAGAGCCCTGCACTCATGAGAGAAGCATGCATGGACTCCTTCCAGTCCTACATACCAAGAGAAGTCCTGTATAATATTTCCTGACATTAATTCTCAGGCTGTAGACACACAGCTGAGGGGTTTGGTAGCCCCACATCTTAGACACAACATAGTGAAGGGCAAAGTCTTAATGTGTCAGAGAGCATAAAACTAAAGAACAAAGCTCATGTGCCAAGAACTGTTGAATATCTGTATCCATATCTATATTTATATGTATATCTATATATATAATCTATATTTATATCTATAATCTATATTTGTATCTATATCATGTATATCTATATTTATATCTATATCATCTATATCTATACTGTTCAATATCTGTATCTATATTTATATCAATGTCTATATTTATATATATCATCTATATTTATATCTATATCATCTATATCTGTATCTATATCATCTATATCTCTATTTATATCTATATCATCTATATCTATACTGTTCAATATCTGTATCTATATTTATATCAATGTCTATATTTATATATATCATCTATATTTATATCTATATCATCTATATCTGTATCTATATCATCTATATCTCTATTTATATCTATATCATCCATATCTACATTTATATATATCATCTATATTTATATCTATATCATCTATATCTGTACCTATATCATCTATATCTACATCTAAATGGAACTGTGCAACTAAAAAGGTGTATTTCTTCTACAAGATGTACAAACCCACATTTTTCTACTCTACTTAATTTAATGTAAATGTAATCTTCTTTCTTACTTCTCACTGTGAATGCTTCTCTGGAGAGAGACTTTCAATAAGGGTTTCTAGCAGTAGGACAAGGGGGAACGGTTTTAGGCTTGAGGGAGAGTAGGTTCAGACTGGACCTTAGGAAAAAGATCTTCAGTGTAAGGGTGGTGGGACACTGGAGTAGGCTGCCCAGGAAGGTTGTGGATGCTTCCTTCCTGAGGATGTTTAAAGCTAGGTTGGATTTGGCCTTGAGCAGCTGAGTCTAGTTGAGAGGCATCCCTGCCCATGGCACAAGGTTGGAGTAGAGGATCTCTAAGGTCCCTTCCAACCTAAGCCATTCTATGATTCTTCTACTAATTTAATTTTCATGATTGCAACAAACTAAACTCTCATATCTACTTCCCTTTGGACTGAGAGGAGGACTCACTTCCTTTCAGAGACAGACTACAACATTCTTCACCATGAGGGTGTTGAGACACTGGCACAGGTTGCCCAGGGAGGTGGTGGAAGCCTCATCCCTGGAGGATTTTAAGGCCAGGCTGGATGTGGCTCTGAGAAACCTGCTCTAGTGTGAGGTGTCTGGGCCCATGGCAGGGGGGATGGAACTAGATTATCCTTGAGGTCACTTCCAATCCTGACAATTCTATGATTATTTAAAAACACACATTTCCTTCACTGAGTGCTTCATGCAGAAAAGCTGAGCCTGCAGGATCAGAACCAGATGGGAAAAAAAAAAAAAAAGAAAAAAGAAAAAAGAAAAAAAAAAGTTTGGTAAGCTGTTTCTGCCTTAACATTCAGTAGATATTCAGCCAATTTTTGATGAATTTGCACAGCTATAGAGAACAAGATATATTATGATGTTAATGCCATCAATATGACATATGCCTAAAGTTCTGTGTGTATAAGTAAATAAAACTTATTGAAAAGCCTGCTGCTTACCCCAGCTGCTTATTTCTCAGTAAATAGCAGAGAAGAAGATAAAAAACCAAACTCAACAACTAGGAAAAAAAAAAAAAGAAAAACAAACAAACAAAACCCAAACAAAAACAAAGAAAAAACCCCAAGCCCTTTCTTTTACAGTGTTTTCATATGAAGTTTGAGGCATAAAGCAATTAAAAAAATTAAAAAAAAATCTTAAATCAAGATTCCTAACTGCATTCAGGTCAGGTCCCATGGATGAATTTCTGGATTTGTGCTGAAAAAAAAAAAAAAAGAGCAGAACTTTTTACAGCAAATTGATAGAAAATGGCATCATTTTCAGGATTACATCCTGACTGAAAGAAGATACATTTTGCCAGGGTCTTTTAAGGAATTATTGATGAAGTCATGTTCTTTTCCATATCAACTAGGGCAACAAAGCTGGGGAAGGGTCTGGAGCACAGCCCTGTGAGGAGAAGTTGAGGGAGTTGGGAGCGTTCAGCCTGGAGAAGAGGAGGCTCAGGGAGACCTCATTGCTGTCTACAACTACCTGAAGGGAGGTTGTAGCCAGGTGGAGGTTGGTGTCTTCTCACGGGCAACCAGTGACAGAAGGAGAGGACACAGTCTCAAGCTGCACCAGAGGAGGTTTAGGCTGGATGTTAGGAAGAAATTCTTCCCAGAAAGAGAGATTGGACATTGGGATGTGCTGCCCAGGGAGGTGGTGGAGTCACCATGCCTGGAAGTGTTTAAAATCAGACTGGATGAGGCACTTAGTGCCATGGGTTAGTTGATGAGATGCTGTTGGGTGATAGGGTGGACTTGGTGATCTCTGAGGTCTTTTCCAACCTGGTTGATTCTGTGATTCTGTGATCCCACATAGTCCAAAACACATTAAATGGAGCAGGTAAAACTTTTGCTCGATAAATATGCTCCAGTTTTCCTTCCTCTTTCTAAAAATTAGGATTGAATTTTGTTAGCTTTTAAGGGTTATTTGTAGGCTTGCTAACACTTGATCTCAGAACAGAGTCAATGATCTGTGTAAGTAATGTAAAGAAATGCTTCTGACTTAAAATTCCAGCTCTAGCACAAACATTCATCTAGGCAATGGGTCTGTTAAATCGTGGAGTGTACATCAGTGCTTGCTACTTAAGCCAGAATTTACACACTGCAAAGCAGCTATTTTTATCATGCAAGTCTCCTAGATTGAAAGGGATTTGTTTTCCTCATCAGTTTCTTATTTTTCCTGTCACTGCTTCCTTCCAGCAGACTGTGTATTTAATATTTAAGAAGTAGATGAAAAAAAAAATAATTCTTCTATTTTGAAATGCAGTGACTATAACCATGAAGGCTTAGGAAAAGCCTTTTTCTAACTTCCTACTCTTTCAAGGAATTTGAGCTCCTAGAGACAAAGGTGAGCTCTCCCATAACATCCTCATAGAAAAGCTCAGGAGATGTGGCACAGATGGTTGGTCAGTGAGGTGGATTGCAAAGTGGCTCCATAACAGAGTTCAGAGGGTTGTCATCAATGGCACAGAGACAACTTGGAGGCCTGTGGCAAGTCTCACAGCCTCACAGTATATCAAAGTTTGGAAGGGATGTCAAGAGATCATCAGGTCCAACCCCCTGCCAGAGCAGCATCACTTAGGGTAGTCTGCACAGGAATGCATCCAGGTGGGGTTGGAAAGGCTCCAGAGAAGGAGACTCCACAACCCCCCTGGGCAGCCTGTTCCAGGGCTCTGTCACCCTCACTCTAAAGAAGTTTCTCCTCATGCTGAGGTGAAATCTGTGTTCAAGCTTGAACCCATTGTTCCTTGTCTTATCACTGTGAACCACCCAAAAGAGCCTGGCCCCCTCCCTTTGACACCCACCCCTCACATATTGATAGACATTGATCAGATCCCCTCTCAGCCTTCTCTTCTCCAGACTAAACAGCCCCAGGGCTCTCAGTCTCTCTTCACAGGGGAGATGCTCAAGTCCCCAAATCCTCCTCCTGGCTCTCTGTTGGACTCTCTCCAGCAGGTTTCTGTCTCTCTTGAACTGGGGAGCCCCAAACTGGACACAGGATTGCAGCTGTGGTCTCAGCAGGGCAGAGAGGTAGAAGAACTTCCCTAGCCCTGCTGGACACCTTTCTTGATCCATCCCAGGATCCCATTGGCTCTCTTGGCCACCAGAGCACATTGTTGTTCCATGCAGAACTTGCTGTCCACCAGCACTCCAAGGTCTTTCTGTGTGGAGCTGCTTCCCAGCAGGGCAGCCTCTAACCTGTCCTGGTGCCTGTTGTTATTTCTCCCCAGCTGCAGGACCCTGACCTTGTCCTGATTGAACTCCATGAGGTTTGCCTGCAGGCAGCTCTCAGCCTGTCCAGGTCATGTTGGATGCAGCACAGCCTGAGGGGTGTCAGCCAACCCCCCCCCAGGTTTGTATCATCAGGACCTTGCTGAGGGTACTCTCAATGCCCTCATCCAGGTCATTGATAAAATATTGATCAAAACTGGACCCAGTACCAATCCCTGGCGGATCATTCAGTGCTGTACTCTTTAGTACCATACTGCTGAGATAGTTAGGGGATTGGAGCATGTGATAGATGAGAAGAAAAAGGAAAAGGAGTGAAAGAAGAGGTGACTAGACAGAAGATCCAGTTGCTATTTTCAACTACCTAATAAGTTGTAGTATAGAAGAATCCACAAACTTTAGACCTTAGTTACAAAAGACAAATTCCAAAAAAGTAAACACCATCAGAGTGTTTAAGAACTGGGTCCAGGAAGGCCAGAACTAAGAACTAGGTCCAGAACTAAGAACTGAGTCCAGAAAGGCCATAAAATCTCAATCTTTGAAGTTTTTTATAATTCAACTGGGCAAAGCCTTCAGCACCTCAAGCTAACTTTGAAGTTAGGCCTTCTTTGACCAGGACATGGATTAAGAGGTCCACATATACTTTCTTATCTAGCTTATGCTTAGTCTATTCTTCCAGTCACAACCATGTTTTGCAGAGTTCATGATGAACTGGGTTTCTGAGAGTTTCTATCACACAAGAAGACCCTTGCCACTTCCCTGTGGTAATTATATATAATATTTTAGAGATGTGAAATCAAAGAAAGCCTGAAACCATCTCATCATTTCTTCACAGAGAAAAATAAATTGGATTACTTTTGTGTCAGGGTGGCAACAGAGAGACTAATTTGGAGGCTGACATTTCAATCTTTCTGCAAATAAAGGACAAAAGAGCATCATTCCTGTCTGGATCTCAATTAGGGTGACTGCTACATGACATTTTAATGCAGAGTCTAGCACAAAATCAGGGCTTAGAGTCAGTTTGTCATTCAGAGTGGTGAATCACACAATCACAGAATGTTAGGGGTTGGAAGGGACCTTGAAAGATCATCTAGTCCAACCCCACGTGCCAGAGCAGGATCATGACCCCTTGCTCTGGCACAAGACAGAAAGGAAGTGCAAGAAGGACAGATTGCCTCTTTGGGCAGCAGTGCAAATCATAGAATCATAGAATCAGTCAGGGTTGAAAGAGACCACAAGGCTCAGCCAGTTCCAAAGCCCCTGCCATGGGCAGGGACACCTCACACTACATCAGGCTGGCCAGAGCCTCATCCAGCCTGGCTGCAAACACCTCCAGGGATGGGGCCTCAACCACCTCCCTGGACAACCCATTCCAGGCTCTCACCACTCTCATCCATTCAAGGTTAAGTTGCGTAGTAATCACTGACCCATTTTTAGGCTACTGGTCACACTTGGTGGTGGTGTCTCAGAGCAGCTTGTATCATCTTCTCTCAAATGATGTTGGAAAAGAACTTATTTCTCACAAAACTAAACTGAATAAGGTTGATATCAGTTGCATTCAAGGACTTGGGGGTGCTGGTGGAGGAGAAGCTCAGCAGGAGCTGTCAGTGTGCACTTGCAGCCCAGAGAGCCAACCAGAGCCTGGGCTGCATCAGGAGAAGTGTGGCCAGCAGGGCAAGGGAGGTGATTCTCCCCCTCTACTCCATTCTGCTGAGACCACACCTGGAGTACTGCATCCAGTTCTGGAGCCTCTGTTACAAGAGGGCTATGGACCTGCTGGAAGGTGTCCAGAGAAGGGCCACCAGGATGATCAGAGGGCTGGAGCTCCTCTCCTGAGGACAAACTGAAAGAGTTGGGGCTGTTCAGTCTGGAGAAGAGAAGGCTCTGAGAAGACCTTCTTGTGGCCTTCCAGTATCTGAAGGGGGCTACAAGAAAGCTGGGGAGGGACTTTTTAGGGTGTCAGGTAGAGATAGGACCAGGGGAATGGAGTAAAACTAGAAGTGGGTAGATTCAGATTGGATGTTAGGAAGAAATTCTTCCCCATGAGGGTGGTGAGAGACTGGCAGAGGTTGCCCAGGGAGGTGGTGGAAGCCTCATCCCTGGAGGTTTTTGCAGCCAGGCTGGGTGTGGCTCTGAGCAACCTGCTGTAGTGTGAGGTGGGGGAGTTGGAACTGGGTGATCTTTGCAGTCCCTTCCAGCCCTGACAATTCTATGATTCTGTGATCAAGCTATCTCTTCCCATTCCAAATTTCTGCAGCTGGGCTCCACACATCAGTTGCAGCAAATGCAAAGCTGGTATGGATTCATATTAGGTCATTATAATTCCAAGCTTCTCCTTCCTTCCTTCTTGATATTATAGGTACCAACTTATTTTCATCTCAGTCTAGAATGAGGTGGAAGCTGTCAGCATTTCTCCTGGAAGAGTGACAAGAAAAGGAAGCACTTTGATGTCTCAGACAAGACACTTGAAGGTCTCCTAGCTACTTGTAAACATTTGTGTGCTTCTTGCTTCTGTTTCACAAGCAGCTGCCATGTATTTTGTGTACAGAAAGTGTCAATGGATGACAATGTTTTAATTCTGCCCCCCCAAAGTGAGAGATGTTTGGAGACAGAGAAATCCCAAACTAGGTGTTTCAAGGAAGGGTAATAAAATGCAAGCCTTATTTAGAGAAGAGTCAGCAATGCAGGATGTTTTCTTTAGGAAATCTTTGACAAATGCCCTGTAACCATAGAAATGATTTTCAAGACAGCAGGAGTAGCTAAAATAGATTAAATTAATATGCTAGGCTCACTTTCTCCCAGCATGTTTCACTGTAATTGATTACACTATAGCCAAACTTAAATTACTAATATAATTGCATATAGAAGAAAATGAATATTTAATAAAATCCCTTTGTTCAGCTGGAGTAAATTGACCTATTTGGATAAGCTATAATTTGTGGTAAGTAGTTAAATTTATTTATTTATTTATTTGTTTGTTTGTTTATTTATTTATTTATTTATTACCTGGAACACTCCTGTGGGACCTGTAAGCAGGAAAGAATAAATCAAAATAATTAGGTAAAAGAGAAAAAGTAGATCATTGGGCAAATTTGTCTTCATTATTTACTTATAAGAATTCAATTATATGTTTGATTTGAAAAAGTAGGTGTCACCTGGCTAATTCTTTAAGCTTGGTCTTGCAGCCACACAGGCTCTGAAAATGGATGGGTTTTAGAAGAGACAAATGACCAATCCAATACTCATTTGGTTTCAATTGTAAAATGAAGGAGAATTAGTCAATAACCCCCTGCAATTGTGATTAATAACTACAGCTGCACAGAAATCTATGATTTTAGGGCATACAGGAGCTTATATTTGCAGATAGTCTTAACAGAATAAATCCATGTGTCCCTTGCTATAATTAGAGTTAGAATAATCAATACTTGAAACAAATTTTACAAGCCAGACCTATTGTCTAATCCTGAAAGGATAATTGGAATACAAAAGAGGAAAACCTGACTAGCTGACAAATGGATTTTGTGAAAGCAATATGTTTTGACAAAGCATTCCAGCAACAGGGATGTTATTGGGAAAATGGTAGAAAAAGGGCTGGGGCAGGGGACAGGGAGGCTGGAGAGCAGCCAGGCTGAAAGGGAACTGGGGGGCTGGGTGACAGCAGGCTGAACATGAGCCAGCAGTGTGCCCAGGTGCCAAAGAAGGCCAATGGCATCCTGGCCTGCATCAGGAATAGTGTGGCCAGCAGGAGCAGGGAAGTCATCCTGCCCTGTGCTCAGCACTGCTTAGACCACACCTCGAGTGCTGTGTCCAGTTCTGGGCTCCTCAACTTAAGAAGGACATTGAGAGACTTGAATGTGTCCAGAGAAGGGCAATGAGGCTGGGGAGGGGTCTGGAGCACAGCCCTGTGAGGAGAGGCTGAGGGAGCTGGGGCTGTTTAGCCTGGAGAAGAGGAGGCTCAGGGCAGACCTCATTGCTGTCTACAACTACCTGAAGGGAGGTTGTAGCCAGGAGGGGTTTGGTCTCTTCTCCCAGGCAACCAGCACCAGAACAAGAGGACACAGTCTCAAGCTGTGCCAGGGGAGGTTTAGGCTGGAGGTGAGGAGAAAGTTCTTCACAGAGAGAGAGATTTGCCATTGGGATGTGCTGCCCAGGGAGCTGGTGGAGTCACCATCCCTGGAGGAGTTCCAGAAAAGCTTGGCTGTGGCACTTGGAGCCAGGGTTTAGTTGTCAGGAGGTGTTAGGTATTAGGTAATAGGTTGGACTTGATAATGTCTGAGGTCTTTTCCAACCTGGTTGATTCTATGGTATAAAAAACAAAGCAAAGAAAGCAGCTCTATACCACCAAGAATTCAGGTTGCTAATTTTGCTTCTCAGAAGCCAATTTCTTTTCTTTTACTTTACTTAAACAAGAAAAATAATTAAATTTGATATGATTTTCCTGTTCTTACTCTTTGAGGGTGATAATGGACTTACCATAAACACCCATTGACTTCACTGGAGCTGTGATTTAGCTTGCTCATTACTTTGTGCAAAAGGCACAGAAAAATGTCCTAGTTTAAATGCCCACAACCTATAGACACAGACTTTGCTTCAGCTTAATTGTTGGGTCTTGATTTGATTACTTTCGTCTAAGTAATGCCTCATCATTAATTGAATTCCCACCCCCCAGCCCAATTTTTAAGAGGTACTCTCCTCTGCTTAATTTGTCAGTGTCATGTCAAATGAGTTTTAAAATATGAGAGAGAAGACCAAACAGACCAAGAAATGCTTCAAACACTGGGATGAAGAATTTACTGTAGTGTGCATGTGACTTATAGACAGATAGAGAGATAGAGATGATAGAGATATAGAGATGATAAAGATAGAGATAGAGATGATAGAGATATAGAGATGATAAAGATAGAGATAGAGATGATAGAGATAGATATAGATATAAAGAGAGAGAGAGATAGAGAGGCAGAGGTAGAGGTAGAAGTAGAGATAGAGATAGAGATAGAGATAGAGATAGAGATAGAGATAGAGATAGAGATAGAGATAGAGATAGAGATACAGATGATAGAGAGATAGAGATGATATAGAGATATAGAGATACAGATGATAGAGAGAGATATAGAGATGATATAGAGATAGAGATAGAGATACAGATGACAGAGACAGAGATAGAGATAGAGATGATATAGAGATATAGAGATACAGAGATAGAGATAGAGATACAGAGATAGAGACAGAGTTAGAGATAGTGATAGAGATATAGAGATATAGAGACAGAGCTAGAGCTAGAGCTAGAGATAGAGATAGAGATGGAGATGGAGATAGAGATAGATGAGATAGAGTTATAGAGGTACAGAGAGAGAGATACAGAGATAGAGACAGAGATAGTGATAGAGATAGAGATAGAGATAGAGATAGAGATAGAGATAGAGATAGAGATAGAGACATAGATGAGAGAGTTATAGAGATACAGAGAGAGATACAGAGATAGAGACAGAGTTAGACATAGAGATGAGATGAGATAGAGATAGAGATAGAGATAGAGATAGAGATAGAGATAGATAGAGATAGAGATAGAGATAGAGATAGAGATAGAGATAGAGATAGAGATAGAGATAGAGATAGAGATAGAGATAGAGATAGAGATAGAGATAGAGATAGAGATAGAGATAGAGAGATAGTGGTAGAGATGATATAGAGATAGAAATGCAGAGATAGAGACAGAGTTAGAGATAGCAATAGAGATATAGAGATGGAGATAGAAATAGAGATAGGGATAGAGATGATAGAGATAGAGATAGATATGAATCTTGCATGCTTTAGGTGCATTATAACTCAGAAAAGTTAGTCATTTTAATTCACAGAGTTGTCAGGGTCGGAAGGGACCTCAAGAATCATCCAGTTCCTACCCCCCTGCCATGGGCAGGGACACCTCACACTAGAGCAGGTTGCTCAGAGCCACATCCAGCCTGACCTTAAAAAATTCCAGGGATGAGGCTTCCACTACCTCCCTGGGCAACCTGTTCCAGTCTCTCACCACCCTCATGGGGAAGAATTTCTCCCTAACATCCAATCTGAATCAACCCATTTCTATTTTTTTCCAATTCCCCTTAGCCCTCTCCTCAACCTGACAGTTGAGTGGCAGTGCTGTGCACAGACCCCTGATTTAGCTAAGCCTCTTGTCATTATTTCAAAAGGTTGGTTGGGTTTTCTTTTTTTATTAAAAAAATAAAATAAAATGAAAATTAGAAACCTTATGGGAAACAGAGTTGCATGCAAAGAAGAACCCCTGTTGTACAAATTTAATTGACTCCCATTATCCACATAAGCTGGGTCATTTAGAAATGTGTTATCTGCATGAAATTGTAAAGGCAGTTAATTATAAGGTAGCATTAAACTGAGGAAAATAAAGATAATTTATTTATGTTGAGAAAATACTATTATATTTTATTAAATAAACTCCAAAATAATAGGGAACAGGTTTTTTTCTTTGTCCTCTGAAAAAATGCTGTTCTAATAGAATCATAGAATCAAAGAATGGTCTGGGTTGGAAGGGGCCCCCAAAGGTCATCCAGTCCAACCCCCTCTGCAGTCAGCAGGGGCATCCTCAACTAGATCAGGTAGCTCAAAGCTTTGTTGAGCCTCACCTTGAACATCTCCAGGGATGGGGCCTCAACCACCTCCCTGGGCAACATGTCCCACTGTTCACCACCCTCATAGTGAAGAACCTGTTCCTAACATCCGATCTAAATCTGCTCTTCTCTAGTTTGAAACCTTTTCCCCTCTTCCTATTACTGCAGGGCTTTGCAAACAGTCTCTCTCCATCCTTCTTGTAGGCCCCCTTCAGGTACTGGAAGCTCATTGTTAGGTCTCCCTGGAGCCTTCTCTTCTCCAGGCTGAACACCCCCAGCTCCCTCAGCCTGTCCTCATAGCAGAGCTGCTCCAACCCCCTGAGCATTTTCATGGCTGTCCTCTGGACCTGCTCCATCAGGTCCATGTCCTTCCTGTATTTAGGGCTCCAGAGCTTGATGCAGTACTCCAGCTGAGTAGTTCATGTGTATGTGGTCCTCTAATGTTGCTTCTCAATGTTAAGCATTAAATATCCAAATTAGATATTAAAAAGAGGAAAAAAAGGAAAATTTTAGGTAATGAAATTAACCCAGGGTCCTGATGTGGAAACAACTGATCAGGGTTGGACCTGATGATCTCTTGAGGTCCCTTCGAACCTCTAATATACTGTGGTATTGTGATACTGTGATTAAGTGAGAAGTATTTAAACTATAAAGAAAAAAGGAAAGTTAGCCCATTTCTTTAGGCAGAACCACCACTTTAGATCCAAACACTTTAACTTTTACTTATATAAAACCAAAGTGATTTTCATTTGCACCTCACACCTCTCTCATATTAACAGAAAGGCTGGGCTGCAAACCTGAGCAAGAGGAAATTGCCACTCTTCCTGTAACAACTGGAAGAGAGAAGAGTTCTGTGATTTCTCGTTTTGCTTTTATTTGCAGGGATGCTGACAACCTCTTTTGTTTGTGTGGCATTTCTGTCACCTGGAAATATTGCTGGTGTTAGAGTTTGTCCTGGCTGCTGATTGCCATCAGGTTGTGACAGTGTTTAGATGAGTGTTTGTGAATGCAGGGTTCCTAACCTTATTCTGTCAGTCCCTGACCTGAAGCTTCAAGAAGTATTAAGGAAGCACAGTGCTCTGTTACTAGGTGGTGAGCACCTTATTGTTTTAGGCAACCTCTTGTGACATGGAAGATGGAGTTAAAAAAAAGATTCTCACAGTTTCTGGTGTCAAAGATTTAGAATGTTGATATTTATGAAATTGGAGAAACTTTACAGTGAGGGTGATGGAGCACTGGAGCAGGCAAGTTCTCCATGGAACAACAATGTGCTCTTGGGGTCAAGAGAGCCAATGGGATCCTGGGATGCATCAAGAAAGCTGTGTCCAGCAGGGCTAGGGAAGTTCTTCTGCCTCTCTACTCTGCCCTGCTGAGACCACAGCTGCAATCCTGTGTCCATTTTGGGGCTGCCCAGTTCAAGAGACAGAGAAATGCTTGAGAGGACCCAAGGGAGAACCACCAGGATGATTTGGGGACTTGAGCATCTCCCCTGTGAAGAGAGACTGAGAGCCCTGGGGCTGTTTAGTCTGGAGAAGAGAAGGCTGAGAGGGGATCTGATCAATGACTATCAATAGCTGAGGGTAAAGGTGGAGGGGGCCAGGCTCTTTTGGAGGGTTCACAGTGATTAAACAAGGAACAATGTGTTCAAACTTGAACATAGAAGATTTCAGCTCACCATGAGGAGAAACTTCTTTAGAGTGAGGGTGACAGAGCCCTGGAGCAGGCTGCCCAGGGGGGTTGTGGAGTCTCCTTCTCTGGAGCCTTTCCAACCCCACCTGGATGCATTCCTGTGCAGACTACCCTAAGTGATGCTGCTCTGGCAGGGGGGTTGGACCTGCTGATCTCTTGAGGTCCTTCCAACCTCTGATATACTGTGAGACTCTGATAATATTTCTCAAGGGAGACTAAAGAAAATAAGTGGTAGAAATTTCAGAAAACTGAAACCTAGGAGATTGTTTTTTTGCCTTACTCAGCATTACATCGAGTCTCAATGAAGATTATTTATTTTAGATTAAAAAAAAATCAAAACAATGGATATAAGTTTACTATAAATGAAAAAATGGTATATTTTCACAAAGATTAGATCCAGTCCCCTTAGAGATAAATATTATAGACATCAAACTGCAGTTCCTAGAGAATATAAATAAGAAATCTAGTTTGTATTTCTCCTTGCAAAAAAAAAGCCTTGCATAAAATTCTTGAAGGAAATGGCAAAAAGAAAGAAAAATTTCTCTCTTCACCACTGGGGTGAGGGTTTCACTTCTAAATTTTTGTGCTGCTGGAGTGAGATTGGAGGTTGATCTTTTCTCCCTAGTATCAGGTGAGAAGACAAGAGAAAATATCCTGACAATGCGCCAGGGAAGATTTAGGTTGGGTATTAGGAAGAAATTTCTTTCTTGCAAGACCAGTCAGACATTGGGACAGGCTGCCCAGGGAGGTGGTGGAGTTGCCATCCCTGGGGGTGTTCAAGAAATGCATGGTCATGACTTCAGGACGTTGTTTAATGGCCAGGGTGGTGCTAGGACCATGGTGGGACTCAATGACCTTTTCCAACCAAAAGAATTCTGTGGTTCTATGAAAACCACAACTGCTGTGCAATATTTCAGTCTGCCCTAATTTACCATGAGCTGTACACAGAATCTATCAACCTAGAGTCATAGAGTCATAGAATCAGTCAGGGTTGGAAGGGACCACAAGGATCATATAGTTCCAACCCCCCGGCCGTGGACAGGGACACCTCACACCTCTATCCTACCAAACTGTAGCACTTGTGAAACTCCATGCCATTAAAAAAAACATGCAGGTTTCTGTTAATCTTCTTCTTAAAGAAGGTTTTGGGTTTGGTTTCCTTCCTGATGCTCACAATCATTATGCATTTCCTGAATTCTCAGTTCAAATAATCAGTCATTCTCTACATCTCAAGACTTTATTCTTCTGGCACAGATGGTCAAAATCGTACCATACAGAGAAGAACCACCCATACCAGCAGAATTATCTTTCCAAAGAAAAATAAAAAAGATAACTGGAAGGCTAATTCTACCCCAAATTGGAGTGGAAAGATGAAATTTTAAGATATTTTATGAAAAAGCAAACAATAACAATAACCCAATTCCTTTACTCATAGAAAATACAGATACTTATACAAAATATTAATATAATGCAATCATTTTATACTGTATGGCTATAATTTAATAGTTTTATAATAAAAAGTGTATTTGATACCAGAAATTAGATTATACCACATTATTAAACACATTTAAAGAGCAATGATAGGATCCTGTAACCCCTATTATAGGAAAGATCTGGATGTGCTGGTGTGTGCCCAGAGAAGGGCCACAAGGCTGAGCAGAGGGATGGAGCTCCTCTCCTATGAGGAGAGACTTGGGGTTGTTCATCCTGGAAAAGAAAAGGCTCTGAGGAGACCTTATTGTGGCCTCCAAGTATCTGAAGGGGGCCACAAGAAAGCTGGGGAGGGACTTTGTAGGGTGTCAGGTAGGGAGAGGAGCAGGGAGAATGGAGCACAGCTAGAAATAGGGAGATTCAGATTGGATGTTAGGAAGAAATTCTTCCCCATGAGGGTGGTGAGAGACTGGCACAGGTTGCCCAGGGAGGTGGTGGAAGCCAGGCTGGATGTGGCTCTGAGCAACCTGCTCTAGTGTGTGCCCCCCATGGCAGGGGGGTTGGAACTGGATGATCTTTGAGGTCCTTTCCAACCCTGACAATTCTGTGATTCTGTGTGATTTTGTGATTGAAAAAAGAAGAAAAAAATCTCCAGTGGAAAATACAATAAGAATTGAGTAGAAAACTATCTAAAATCTCTCATGCAGTCTTATTCTCAAAATGGAAAGTGGTCTATCTCTATGGCAGGAGAGAGAGAGAAAAAGGTTTGAAGAAGATGAAGCCTTCTTCCCTAGCTATGCTTTTGGCTTCTGACCAGGCATTTCCTCAGAGTCCAGTTCCAGTGAGTGCCCTGGCATTGCCCTTAAGCAAGAGCTGACACTGCAGATTACCCCAGCAGGTCATGAAGAGTAACCTCTTCAGATCCACTTCATTTCAGCAACCTGCTGAAGACATTTTCTTCAAGTGAACAACATAGACATGCAGCATTTTGCCCCAGAGTGGTCCCCCTTGGAGTCTCCAACACCCCAGCTAGGTGACTTCTCTTCCCCCAAAACACACAGCAGTTTGTAGTGGTTTCACCTCTCCTTTGTAGGTATCCTGTTCAGGGAAAGAAGAAAAGAGAGCTTAGCAGCATACAACAAAAAGAAGAAAGCTGATGCATCCTGCTTTTATTTCTACACCAAGGGGAATTATTCTTGAAAGAAGAGAGTAAATTTGTCTTTCAGCAGTTTTCACAGAGACCACCTAAGACACTGCATCAGAATGAGAGGAGGGGCAAAATAAATCCTGCTAGACACTCTCTTTGCTGAAAGACATGAGAAGCCTGCACTTTTATCTACATTAGGGGCATGTTTTGAAAGGGATGTTCAGGGATTTAGTTGGACAACTTCCATTAGCATCACTGGGAGTTGAGAAGCTTTTTCTTTGTGCTGTGCTTTGAAAACAGACCTCTTTGTGGTATAGGCACAGCCATTGTTATATAAATCCTCTCTCTCTCTCTCTCTCTCTCTCTCTCTTTCTCACTCACTTTTGATTATAATAATCATTGCTAGACAAACAGGCTTTTGATCATGATTTGCAAGGAAAATGTAGCTAGTCCCATCAGGCAGGGTAAGATAACATGACATTAATTAGAGCCACACTGCCCAACTTTCATAGCAGCAGCTATTACAAAGGTACTATACAGAAGGATGTCTTGCATTTTGTACACTGCAAAAATTGACTGCCAGAGAAAAGCCTGGAATTTAAAAATGTAACTGTGAATAGTAGAAAATAAAATATTTTCAGCATCCTTTCTACACAGATGAAAACTCCTTTCTAGGCTGCAAATACATCTTAAAAATCAACATTTAATAATCATGTTATACAGAGTTGCTCTTACTGGTATTAATCAAGGGATAGTTAACCAAGGGATAGTTAACACTAGCTTGAAAATTGGTTGCATTTTTCCCTCACTGTTGACAGCAAATGTGGTAGTTTTAGGCTACGCCTTTAAAAATTTGGCACAGATCTTGAACAGAAAGTGGTAAAATGTAAATAAATCACCATTGGGTGTAAAAAGTAAAATAACCTAGGCTCAGAGGCTTTGATATCACAGGATCACAGAATTAACCAGGTTGGAAAAGAGCTCAGAGATCACCAAGTCCAACCTATCACCCAACACCATCTCATCAACTAAGCCATGGCACTAAGTGCCTCAGCCAGTCTGATTTTAAACACTTTTCCAGGGAAAATGTCTCCACCACCTGCCTGGGCAGCACCTTCCATGGCCAATTACTCTTTCTGGGAAGAATTTCTTCCTAACATCCAATCTAAACCTCCCCTGGTGCAGCTGGAGGCTGGAGACTGTGTCCTCTTGTTCTGCTGCTGGTTGCCTGGGAGAAGAGCCCAGCCCCCTCCTGGCTACATCCTCCCTTCAGGTAGTTGTAGACAGCAATGAGGTCACCCCTGAGCCTCCTCTTCTCCAGGCTAAACACCCCCAGCTCCCTCAGCCTCTCCTCACAGGGCTGTGCTCCAGACCCCTCCCCAGCCTCATTGCCCTTCTCTGGACATGTTTCAGCAACTCAACATCTTTCTCAAACTGAGGAGCCCAGAACTGGACACAGGACTCAAGGTGTGGTCTAACCAGTGCTGAGTACAGGGCAGAATGACTTCCCTGATCCTGCTGGCCACACTATTCCTGACGCAGGCCAGGATGCCATTGGCCTTCTCAGCCACCTGGGCACACTGCTGCCTCATGTTCAGGTTTAGGTCCGATATTGTGAAAGATTCCTTTCCTGCATGAGTGGTCAGGGACTGGAACAGGCTTCCCAAGGAGATAGTGGAGTCACCATCCCTGGAGGTGTTCAAGAAATTTGTGGATATGGCACTTTGAGACACAGTTTAATGGCCATGGTGGGCTTAGGTTGAAGGTTATGCTAGATAATCTTAAAGGTCTCTTCCAATTGAATCAATTTCTTTGATTCTGTGAAAAGAAAGTATCAGCTGCTGGGATAGCAGTAAGGTATACTGGAACAGTGTCCTGACTACAGGGCTGTAGTTCTTTTTCTAAAGATATAAGTGTGCTGAAAAATCTCAACATCTCTCAGGGGAAGGGACAGCCAGAATCATAGAATCATAGAATTGTTAGGGTGGGAAGGGACCTCATCCACTTCCATGGATGGGCCTTCCATGGGCAGGGACGCCTCACACTACATCAGGCTGGCCACAGCCTCATCCAGCCTGGCTGCAAACACCTCCAGGGATGGGGCCTCAACCACCTCCCTGCACAACCCATTCCAGGCTCTCACCACTCTCATGGGGAAGAACTTCTTCCATACGTCCAGTCTGAATCTCCCCACTTCCAGCTTTATTCCATTCCCCCTAGTCCTATCCCTACCTGACACCCTAAAAAGTCCCTCCCCAGCTTTCTTGTAGCCCCCTTCAGATCCTGGAAGGCCACAAGAAGGTCACCTTGGAGCCTTCTCTTCTCCAGACTGAACAGCCCCAACTCTCTCAATGTGTCCTCACAGGAGGATAGATCAAGTTGCTCAGAGCCACATCCAGCCTGGCCTTAAAATCCTCCAGGGATGAGGCTTCTACCACCTCCCTGGGCAACCTGTTCCAGTGTCAAATGACTGACTGCAGACTCTTGAGGAAATTTAACTTATCCATGAAAGAGAAGATCCTACAAGACCAGAGTAGCAAAGCCCTTGTGGACAGAACCGCCCTCAATTTAGTGCAAAGACAAGACTTAGGACAGGCAGCTCTTAGCTAACACTTACAAAGTGCCACAGCCTGGAATGTCTGCTTTGCACCACTTTGTAGAGCTCCAGGGTGAGGGATCTAAAGGAGAAACCATAAATATTTCAGTGCCTCTTGCTTTTCAGGCTGTTTCTTTTACAGAGTTGTTACCTTGCACACTAGTAAAAGACTTAGAGCTGGAAGTTTCAATTGCATAAAAAGTGTTTTATATTAGTAGGAAAACTATTGGTGAGGTTGGAGGTGTATGCAGGAGTAGTATTGACATCATGTTTAACAATATGAGTGGTAATTGCAAGAGATCAATGGTGGGCTTAATGCTGATGTGTAAATGGCTAAAGGTCAGCATCTTTGCTTAGATTTTCCCTTAAGTACAAGCTTAGAATGCCATATTTACACTCTGAGAACTGTATTAGGCAGTCCAGCAGTTGGAAGGAGTGAATCTCCATTTGTTCCTCATTGGCTGTTTTCACATCTTTTCCTCAAACAGAAGGCAGCATTCCTGAAATATTTAGGAAATTAAAGGGGAAAAAGGACAAAAAAAAGTAAAGAATATATCACTGGGGCTAGAAAACATGTCCAGCAAAAACTCTGATTTGGTTTGTTGGTTGGTTGGTTGGGGAGAATTTTGCTTTAGGATTTATCGTAGGATTTTATTTTAGTCTATTTATTATTATATATTCAGGAAATAAAAGAGAAAAAGGAAAAAAATAATAAAGAATATATCTAACTAAAGTGTAACCTGTAAGAGGTAAGCCCTGGACAAATCAAACACTGCTGTTTCAAATCACCAGCTAGAGTAGAAAAGTTTCATGGATAACTTTAAATTGCTTTCTCCTTCTATTTTTTTTTTTTTTTTTGCCCTTTTTTTTTTTTTGGGGTTTGGGTTTTTTGTTGTTGTTGGGTTTTGGGTTGGTTTTTTTGTTTGTTTTTTTTTGCAGCTGGTATGTGTTAGTATTCTGCAGGTTGGTAACTTCAACATCACACAATAGCTCCAGCTAATGAGACTGCAGGAACATTGTGCTCCTCCATCATTTTCTTATCGGTGACAGTCAGTCAGTTAAAAGCTGTAACCCTGAGGACTGAACTCCAGTCTCAAAACTTTTGCATTCTGGAAATGGTCTTCCTTAGACTGTTAATAGATAAGATGGATGCAACATTTTGTGACAGTTCAAGACACTTGGCCTCAAAGAGCTGTTCTGAAACCAACACCACACGTATTACCTCCTTATAGAAAAGTGGTTTTATTTTTATCCAGCAGAGTTACATGCATTGTATGCTGCTGTTGCTGGGAGCCTCAGGCCCATCTTCCAGGGTTAAATCCACCCTCATGGATATATCACTGTGGGAGTTTTAGGCTATGCCTTTATTTTTTCCACAGATCTTGAACAGAAAGTAGTAGAATGTAAATAGATCACTGTGAAAAGTGATCACTGTAAAAAGGAAAATCATGATAAGTTCTAAACAATCCATTGGACAGATAATAAGCATAAGCTAGCAATGAAAACAATCTCCTCTCTTTTGGCTTCTTCACTCTGGGAGAAGCTAACTTGCTTCTGCTTGCCCTTGGTGGTCTTTGTTTTGGCTGAATATTCTAACAAAATAACCCTTTGCTCTTTTCTCTTGTCCCTTTGTGTCCAAGGGACAAGGGCAGAGGGGCTGGGAGTGGGAATCTATTAGCAGCTTCCCTGGGTTTTGGCCGGTGGGGGGGGGGGGGGGGGTTCTTGTGCTATTTATCAATTGTAAATAGCTGTAAATATTGTAAATTCGGTATATTTAGTGCATATTCATTGCATTTCATTGTAGATTTCAGTTTTGTTTGTAAACACAGCTTTATTTGCTTCCGGCTAGGCTGGTCTGGCAAATTTAATGTTGGGGGGAAACTTCAACCCACCACAACCACCTTTGTCTTCTAAGCTTTAACAAATTTCTTCTAAGTGAATTTAAATGTTTTAGAAATTATTTAATTTTTTTTTTACCCTCAGTCATCCAATAATTTACAGGTAGTTGGAGCTACTGAATGAGATCTTCATTCATAAACTCAGTAAAATAGCAAGGTCATATTTAATACTGAAGGTTGTTGCACTGTCTTCACTAGAAAGAAAAAAAAATGAAAAAAGAAAACACCAGGTAATTGAAAGTGTGGATCAGATTCTGCTCTCTGTGAGCCCACTGTGTGTGATCCTCTGGATCAGCATCACTGCACAGGGGCAGAATGTTATAACAAAGTCTCAAGCCAAGGTCTGCTATTGATGATAAGTGCAGCCTATGAGTGTTTGTTGGATCTGAAGAATGTGTCTGTCCTGGAGAGAAGGGCAAGATCAAAAATTGCTCTCTTCAGAGGCAGTTCCAGGAGGAATGGCTGGTCATGCTGAGGGGCAAGGCTGGTGTTCTCACTGTAGAGACTGAAATTTGCCTTGAATCTAGTGAATCCTTGCCAGCCTAGAAACCCTGGGCTCTTAACAAGAACAAGTGCAAGGTCCTGCAGCTGGGTCGAGGCAATCCCAAGCACAACTACAGGCTGGGCAGGGACTGGCTGGAGAGCAGCCCTGAGGAGAGGGACTTGGGGGTGCTGGTGGATGAGAAGCTCAACAGGAGCTGTCAATGTGCACTTGCAGCCCAGAGAGCCAACCAGAGCCTGGGCTACATCAAGAGAAGCATAGCCAGCCAGGTCAAGGGAGGTGATTCTCCCCCTCTGCTCAGCTCTGCTGAGACCCCACCTGGAGTACTGCATCCAGTTCTGGAGCTTCTGTTCCAAGAGGGATATGGACATGCTGGAAGGTGTCCAGAGAAGGGCCACCAGGATGAGCAGAGGGCTGGAGCTGCTCTGCTATGAGGACAGACTGAGAGAGTTGGGGCTGTTCAGTCTGGAGAAGTAGGCTCTGAGGTGACCTTCTTGTGACCTTGCAGGATCTGAAGGGGGCTCCAAGAAATCTGGGGAGGGACTTTTTAGGATCTCAGGTAGTGACAGGACTGGGGGGAATGGAATAAAGCTGGATGTGGGGAGATTCAGACTGGACATTAGGAAGAAGTTCTTCCCCATGAGAGTGGTGAGAGCCTGGAATGGGTTGTGCAGGGAGGTGGTTGAGGCCCCATCCCTGGAGGTGTTTGCAGCCAGGCTGGATGAGGCTCTGGCCAGCTTGGTGTAGTGTAGGGCAATACCTACAGGGAAAGAGGAATTGGTCATTGGAGAGTTTCTGTCAGAGTACCTTTTACACACTGGAGCAAGTAGATCAACCTGAATTTGGTAGGCTTGCAGTATCTGGTGAGTTTGCTAGTGCCTTTTTAGATAAATTTTTAATAACTCAGGAGAAAACTTTAACAGTAAAAGTAGAGGGCAATGGAAACTCATAGGAGATTGGTTTCAAGCATAAAGGTAAAAACTTCCTGGAACAAGAAGCAGTCTTCTGCAACTTGTTGCAACAGTCAATTTTGGAGATAGCATCAGCAAGTTGAGCAAGGATTTCACCCTCCTCCTTGAACAAGCCCATAAATAGGTTTTAACTGAACAAAGCAGACATGCTTGTGCCCTCTGATATTTGTCATCCAACTACAGGGGATGGTGTTTGATGGGAACAGGCTGTGCAGAGCCTCCAAGCTTGCATGCTCTCTCTGGTGACATCTCTTTTGCTACCATTGGAGACTGCATAGCAGACTAAATGAAGCCCTTGTCCAACCCAACTGTATGAGATTCAACCACTGTAAATCCATCATCTGTGTAGATTCTAATGTTGTCCTAAATTACTTCCATTACCTTCTGGTTCTTAGGTACATTCACAAAGAATTCTTAGTGCTGTAAATGTATATAAGGCTCAGCCTCACAAGAATATAAAGTAGCTCTGCAAAGATAGCTTCTTCACTGAAAGGGTTCTCAAACAATGGAATAGACTCCCCCAGGAGGTGGTTGAATCACCATCCCTGCAGGTGTTTGAAAGATGCAGAGATGCAGTGCTGAGGCACATGGCTAGCAGCAGGCACAGTAAAGTTAGGTAATGGTTGGAATTGATGATCCTGAAGGTCTTTTCCAAGCAAAATGATTCCCCATATCCTCACCTAAGTGATCCTAGAGAAAAGTCAGAGAATAGGCTGCTTTCTGCATTCCTGTATCCTTTTGTTTCATGTTACCCTCAGCTGAATGCATTCATTAGCACAGAAGAGTATCTCCCTGGGTCTCTTGAAGAACATAATAAAGGAAAATAACACTTCCTATTCATAGACTTCCCTTCAGCTGCCCACAAGAACAGAACACAGACACAAACAGAACATTTCATTTAGAGCAAATTTGGCCACCTGTTTCTGGAGGCAGTATATCAGGTCCTAGGATTATCACCTAGTGGGAGCAAGCACCTGAGGAAAAAAGATAATAAAGGTGGACTTAGAGAGAAAAAAAGCTAGAAGCAGAAAGTTCTGGGAAAGCTTAAGGTAGGATTTATGTGTTTGTGGGTTTTTTTTTCCTTCTTAGGAAAAGGAAGCATAGTTTAAATGGCATTGTAGCATGACTAATGCAGTGCATGTTTTCCGTGTTGATAACGTGGTATCGCCCGCCTCAGGGGGTCCTGCTGAGGGGCAGGTTTCTTCGCTGAAGAGCTGTGAAAATGAGAAGTAAACTCTGAACATTTCACTACTGTCTTGATCCTTTCACACTGTGGTGAGCACGTGTTTGTGTGGGCAGTGTGACCACAGCTAAAGAGCTGCTCGGACCAAGCACTGTGTGAAGATTGCATGGAACAATTCACTGGTGGCAGGACAAGGCTCACTTTGACACAGCACCAAGCAAGGTATCTGCATGGCCTCCCTTTGGGTTGTTAGCCCACAAATCTGAACTCATCAGAGAAGACCCCTACTATCTCTGTCAGTTTAAAAGTACAACCAAGTCTAATCCTAACATTACAGAATCATTCAGGTTGGAAAAGACCCTCAGGATCACTGAGTCCAACCCAGAACCCTACTCTGCAAGGCTCACCCCTAAACCATAGCCCCAAGCACCACATCCAAACCACCTTGAAACACATCCAGGCTCGGGGACTCAACCACCTCCCTGGGCAGCACATTCCAATGCCCGACCACTCTTGCCATGAGAAATTTTTTTCCTACTGTCCAGTCTAAACTTACCCAGTTGCAGCTTGAGGCCATTCTCTCTTGTTCTATCACTAATGACCTGTGAGAAGAGACCAGCACCAACCTCTCCACAACCTCCTTTCAGGTAGCTGTAGATGGCAATGAGGTCTCCCCTCAGCCTCCTCTTGTTCAAACTAACCATCCCCAGCTCCTTCAGTTGCTCTTCATCAGATTTATTCTCCAGGCCCTTCCCCAGATTCCTTGCCCTCCTCTGCACTCACTCCAGCACCTCCACATCTCTCTGGTATTAAGGTGAAACTTTGTGGAGGCAGACAAAGAAAGTAGTTTGTAAGAGATGTTCGTTAGTCAAAAAAAAAAAAAAAAAAGTGATGTTTTGAAACTTTATTCCTGTCCTCTACATTAGGCCAAATTGTAATGAAATTGATTCACTTTACATCTCAGAATTCAGACACTGAACACACACTGAAAACTTCATTATTCTTTGAGGTGAGTTAACCAAACATGCTCTGCATAGCTACCACTGAAAAAATGTCAAGGCAATCATTTTAATTTGCAGTCAACATGAACTCAGGGTCTGCTGCCCAACCTTTGTAACTAAAACACCTACAATTTGAAAGCGTGCTGACAAGACTGCAAACAATATTAAAAATTAATCCAATTAATTAAACAATAATTAAATAATTGCAATAATTAAAGTAATTGTCATAATTAAATGATATTAACTTGGCTTTCATCTGATTAGACATAAAAGGTAATGGCTTCAAGCTATGACTGGGTAGGTTTAGGCTGAAAATTAGGAACAATTTTTTCATGGCAAGAGTGGTCAGGCATGGGAATGTGCAGCCCAGGGAGGTGGTGAAGTCACCAACCCTGGCTGTGTTTAAAGGTTGTCTAGATGTAGTGCTTGGGGATATGGCTTAGGGGTGAACTTTGTAGAGTAGGGTTATCAGTTGGACTTGGTGATCCTGAGGGTCTTTCCCAACCTGAATGTTGCTGTGATTCTGTGATTCTGTGAAATGAAAATGGTTTAACAATAGTATGCTTGCATTTGGTGTCATGGCCTTGCCAAGCATGATGTATGAGTATTTTACTAAGCATGTAATTAATATGTCCACTGGAAGTGGCAAGCAAAGAGGGGTGTGGTGGCACATAAAGAACATGCAATTAAGATTAAAGTGCAAGACAGAGGAAAGTACAAAGGAGTGCAAATAGGATGCATTGGATACAAAAAAAGGATGAATGGCAAAATAAAATAAACTCTCTGGAGGTATTCAAGCCCCACCTGGATGCATTCCTGTGTGATCTGCTTTAGGTAATCCTGCTCTGGCAGGAGGGTTGGACTGGATGAGCTTTGAAGGTCCCTTCCAACCCCTAACATTTTTTGGTTCTGTGACTGATAAACAAGATTGGCACAGATTAAAATCCCTTTGTGGGGATGATGGCATAAAAGCATTAGAAATAAGTACCAAAAATCAAAGACTGAAAGGAGACAAACCAACTTTGGTGGTGACATCTTATCAAAGAAATTTCCAGCCTGACCATCTGGACATCAGTGACCAAACCCAGCAAGAAGCACAGCCATTGTTATCAACTATACACCATCTCCTCTGTGTTGCTACATGCTCACAGATAATACAGAACATAGGTACAAAAGGCTGAGAGGTTGCACATGTAGTGATCATGATTAATAATTTGCAGGTACAACCATGGTAGGAAGTATGCAACTAAATAATTCAGTGAAGTTTGAAAACTGGCCTCATTTGACAGTCTTCTGAGCAATCTCATCACAATCATCTCTGATTACCTAACTGATGCCTACCTTTCTATCTAAACATTTTATTCCCTTCCAGTGTGCTGAATTTTTGAGCCTTTGCCCTCCTTGTCTTAGAAATAAAATTATCATCTGGTACCTGTTCTGTTTTGAGAGTGGGGAAAAGGAAAAATCAATACCCAGAATTACACATGGCAGCATTAAGAGGCAAGTTGCCTTGCAGTTGCCTTGTGGTTCAGACTTTCAGTCTTTATCAAACACAAAAATGCAGGGGGGTTGGAACTAGATGATTTTTGTGGTCCCTTCCAACCCTGACTGATTCTATGATTCTGTGATTCTATGATTTGATAAGGGGTGCATCTCTTACCCTGCCTTCCCCCCTAGAACTGTGTCTTGTTTCAGCAACACTTTCAATGTGATGAGGTTTGCCAGCCTGCAGCTCCACAAGAGTTTTGTAACCATTGGCAATGTTAGGGTAATTAGCTAATTAATATGGTAATAATATTAGCAAAAAAACCATCAGATGGGGATTAATTAGTCATACTAAATAGCTCATATTTCATGAGTTACTTTATGGCTCAAGAGAAAAGGAAAATTAAATGAAGACTTAAAAGCCTGCTTGGTAAGGAGTTTTATTCCTTTCTTTTAAAGCTATACATTAAGTTATGATCCTCCTGTACAAAGGGTAGGGATTAAAAAACTAAAGCTTTACAAGCACCTAACACATGCATCCTAACAGAATCAAGTTACACCTTTATGAAAACCTCTTTTGCAGTGAACTATCTGACTGTGCCTGGTCCTCCCTCTTTGCACGAAATGGAGTCACAAGAACTGACAACCAAAATGAGTATTTATCACTGGGGAAAACCTTTGTAATGGGGGGGAAAAGATTATCTTGTCACTGCTAATGCTGAAAGGTGTTTAAAGAGAATCAGTATCACCGGGTGAGCACATGTTACAGAGCTTTCTGAAGTGCCTTTGGAAATTAAAATCTAAATGGAACACCAGAGGTCTTTTATTTATCTCTGTGTGTTTCGTGGTAATGAAAGATGTAAGGCCAAGCTCTGGGTGCTGCAGTTTCCAAGTCAATGAATAGGGATAGCACAAGCAATGACAGTTTCCTCTGGGTACCTTCCCTATGATAACTACTTGCCTTGAACTGCAGAGAGGGAATGTGGTACAAAATGGATTATATGATTAGAATAACCCTTAACATTTTAGTTTTTATGTGTTAGAGTGATCTGGCTCATTCTGGATGACAATATTTTACCAGTTTCATGTGAGACCAGCAGAGGCAGCCTGTGGTGTTTTATTGCTGTCCATGAGCTGAAATGCAAATCTTCCAGGGACAAGCTCAGCAAATCACTTCAGCATTAAATAACAGTTAATAGGATATAAACATAGGAATCAGTTCTCTGGTGCATACACACCACTGCCCCTGATCTGTCTAGTTTTCATGATCCCTGACTTGAAATGATCTCTGTCACGACTGAGATTATTGCAAGATCACAGCCTAGCACTGCCAACATTAAATCAGGATATTTGGGCCATTGGCTTTCACGGAATCACAGAATGTTAGGGGTTGGAAGGGACCTCAAAAGCTCATCCAGTCCAACTCCCCTGCTGGAACAGGATCACCTAGAGCAGATCACACAGGAACACATCCAGGTGGGTCTTGAATATCTGCAGACAAGGAGGCTCCACAACCCCCCTGGGCAGCCAGTTCCAGGGTTCTGTCACCCTCACAGGGAAAAAATTTTTCCTCCTGTTTTCATGGAACTCCCTCTACCTCAACTTCCACCCATTGCCCCTTGTCCTGTCATTACCTGACACCCTAAAAAGTCCCTCCCCAGCTTTCTTGTAGCCCCCTTCAGATCCTGGAAGGCCACAAGAAGGTCACCTTGGAGCCTTCTCCTCTCCAGCCTGAACAACCCAACTCTCTCAGCCTGTCTTCATATCTTAAAGGTCTTTTCCAACAGAAATCATTCTATGATTCTATGGTTCCAGATCTTTGCCTCTAAGAAAATATATAAAAGGTTTCTTTTTCCATGAAGTTTTCTATAAAAGTAATCATGACCTAGAATTAGGTTTTTGTATTTCACATTTCAGATTGGATGTTAGGAAGAAGTTTTTCCTCATGAGGGTGGTGAGACACTGGAACAGGTTGCCAAGGGTGGAAGCCTCATCCCTGGAGATTTTTAAGGCCAGGCTGGATGTGGCAGTGAGCAACCTGCTCTAGTGTGAGGTGTCCCTGCCCATGGCAGGGGGGGTTGGAACTAGATGATCTCTGAGGTCCTTTCCAACCCTAACAATTCCATGATTCTGTGATTCTATATAATGTGATATAGTTGTAACCTGTAAATATGGTTCCTAGCAGCCAGTGGGTTGTCAGAGATAGTCTGAAACAAAATTCCATAACCAGTATTTAACGTCAGTCAAAGGAGAGAAAAGGGCAATTCACACAACTCGGAGCAACAAGGACATGCTCCTCTAGACACCCAGCAGCGATATCTTGCTGACCTCCTAAAGACAAGCAAGAATGCTGAACTACTCTTCCCACTTTGTTCTGTTTAAAGCCTTTCCACTTGAAAGGCAACTATCAGTCTTCATGGGGTGGAACAAGGTGCCTTCTAACTGCCTCCTGCTGTGCTTAGCTTTCCTGCTGAGCAGGGCTGCCTATTATCCTCTGCTGTTAATAAAATCATAAGAAAATAAAGGAACTCTGTACTCCTGAAAGAAAAAAAAAAAAACAAAACAAAAAAAAAACAGAAAGAAAACCCTGCAGTGCTAATAAAATTATGTCACAAGCTAAAGAAGTAAACTGGGAGTAAAATTGTTCCCTGCTAGCCTAGAGACCTCTTGCCCACATCAAAAAGTGTTGTACGGTGAAAAGTTTGTTTGGAACTCTCCAGAGCAAACTAATTCCACTAATAAGAGAGGGACTCTGGCAAGGCAAATGTTAACCTTTTTTCACAGCATATATGTACACATTCTATGATTCTTAAAATTCACTTCAGAGAGCAACAGTGTCTCTGGAGAGTTTATTACACTTGATTATTCCACTTAAGTATTCATAAATATTTATGCCCCAACTGCTGTTCCCGATGTAATCTTTCAGTGGCTGGTGACAAATCTGTCACTAAAAAAGAACAGTGAGGGAATCTGCAATTAGCAATTAGTGATTCAACTGTATCATATGAAAAGCTGGAGAAATCTCCCTTGTATAAAATCAGCTGCTGCATTAAACATATGGATTGGTTTAGTTTCCAAATGCAGGTCAGTACTAGAGAGCTGAGCCTGTTCTCTAAAGGCTGAGTTATGAACTCACCAGAATATATGAAGGAGTCAACAGGATCACAGAATTAACCAGGTTGGAAAAGACCTCAGAGGTCACCAAGTCCAACCTATCACCCAACACCATCTCATCAACTAAGCCATGGCACTAAGTGCCTCATCCAGTCTGATTTTAAACACTTCCAGGGATGGTGACTCCACCACCTCCCTGGGCAGCACATCCCAATGGCCAATCTCTCTTTCTGGAAAGAATTTCTTCCTGACCTCCAGCCTAAACCTCCCCTGGTGCAGCTGGAGACTGTGTCCTCTCCTTCTGTCACTGGTTGCCTGGGAGCAGAGCCCAACCCCCACCTGGCTACAGCCTCCCTTCAGGGAGTTGTAGACAGCAATGAGGTCTGCCCTGAGCCTCCTCTTCTCCAGGCTAAACACCCCCAGCTCCCTCAGCCTCTCCTCACAGGGCTGTGCTCCAGACCCCTCCCCAGCTTTGTTGCCCTTCTCTGGACACATTCAAGCAACTCAACATCTTTCTTGAACTGGGGGGCCCAGAACTGGGCACAGTACTCAAGGTGTGGTCATTAAACCATGTCCCTGTACTGGTTTTAGGGTTAATGTCTATGGTAGTGTTAGGTTGATGGTTGGACTCAATGATCTCAGAGGTCTTTTCCAACCAAAACAATTCTCTGATTCTGTGGTTCAGGAGATAGGTGAACACTGTGTTTTGCAGTTAAATCTGACATTAACTCAAAGCTTCCATTGAACTGAATGGAAATTTAACTACAGTGGGGTTGAGTTTTGTGCCATGTCCACATGTTTCTTGAATACCTCCAGGGATGTGGACTCTACCACCTCTCTGGGCAGCCTGTTCCAATGTCTGACCAACCTTTCAGTAAAGAAATATTATAAAGCTAATTTCTACAGTCTTCCCCTAAAATGATAAAGAAAATTTTCCTAATAGCCAATCTCAACCTTCCCTGGCACAATTTCAGGCCACTTCATCTCGTCCTATCTCCTGATACTAGGGAAAAGGGATGGACTCCCTCCTCACTCCAACCTCCTTTTGGGGAGTTGTAGAGAGCAATGAAGTCCTCCCTAAGCCTTCTCTCCTCCAGCCTGAGCAAGCTTTTTATGTGGCATTTCTTCTTCTCTTTAGTTAGATTCCACAAAACTGACCTATGTGACAGCCCTTTGCTGTCAGGGTCCCTTCCAACCCAGCTCTTTGCTGTCACATCCTGACATACACAAAAGAACCACTTATTTCATGCTTGATATTGTTACCCCTGAGAGCTGCCCATGACCTCTTTTAAATTGGAAGTTCAGCCACCAGAAGGCTGCCAAGAGAAAGAAACTCTCTCTGTGACTTAGCTTAGTGAAGTTCATCACCCAGCACATGCACTTACTTTGCACACTTAATGTCCCAATTGTGGCTCTCCCTTGGCTAAGTCCTAACCAAGTGGACCTGTCTTGCTGTTATGCTGTCACAAATAAACAGATCCACTTCAATGCCAGCTTTAGACACAGGCAAAAGATGCAGCAATTGATTTGAGCAAGCTGGCTGCCAGACACTGCAAAATAGGAGTTGCAAAAATGCTAATGCCAAAACTGTGGGAGGCAAAAAAAAAATAAACCTTAAAAAAAAAAAAAAAAAGAAAGGAAGTGCAGCTACTTCTGTGCCTCTTGCTCCTCAGGGAACTGCTGTGTGTCAGCCACTGTCCACAGAGAGGCTTGATGCCCTGGCAGCTCTCACTGTGGGCTTACTATCCTCACCCACAGCAACTGGCTGTCACCAGCACCACATTGCTCACTCTGTGACTTTCAGACTCAAGAAATTCAAAGAAACAGGCAATAGGACAAACATACTTTGAACATTTTGTATTTCGTTTTGTTCTGGTTTGTGCCAACCCACCCCCCACCCACCCCCCCCCTGCGAAATTACCACTAAAAGTGGTTTCTGGAGACTTTAGGAGAAGCCTGGCTTTGTCTTTTGTTCAGGCAATTACACTCTTAGAATCATAAAATTGTTAGGGTTGGAAGGGACCTCAAGGGTCATCTAGTTCTAATCTCCCTGCCATAGGTAGGCAGGGACACCTCACACTAGATCAGATTGCTCAGAGTGCCATTAAGCCTGGCCTTAAAAACCTCCAGGCATGAGGCTTCTTACCAAGCTTGGTCTTCAAACTAGAGAAGAGTAGATTCAGCTTGGATGTAGGGAACAAATTCTCTATCATGAGGGTGGTGGAACCCTGGAACAGGCTGCCCAGGGAGGTGGTTGGGGCCCCATCCCTGGAGATATTCAAGGTGAGGCTCATTGGGGCTCTGGGCAACCTGATCTAGTTGGGGATGCCCCTGCTGAGTGCAGAGGGGTTAGGATTGGATGACCTTTGGGGGTCCCTTCCAGCCCAGACCATTCTATCATATTTATTCATCAGAACTACCTACTGATTGCAAGTGACCTTAGTCCCAAAGCTACTAAATGAACTTGCCTTCCTGTCTCATGGTAAGCTAGGTGGTTATCCCACTCTCCATCATTCAGGTGACAAGCAAAAGGGAAAGACACCTCACTTAGCCTTGCCACAATGAAACCCTACTTCCCTTTTTTGTTTGTTTATATATATATATATATATATGTATAACAGTCTCACAGTGTATCAGAGGTTGGAAGGGACCTCCAGAGATCATCAGGTCCAACCCCCCCCACACTGCCAGAGCAGCATCACTGAGGGTAGTCTGCACAGGAATGCATCCAGGTGGGGTTGGAAAGTCTCTAGAGAAGGAGACTCCACAACCCCCCTGGGCAGCCTGTTCCAGTGCTTCAGCACCCTCACTGTAAAGAAGTTTCTCTTCATGGTGAGCTGAAATCTTCTCTGTTCAAGTTTGAACACATTGTTCCTTGTCTTATCACTGTGAACCACTCAAAAGAGCCTGGCCCCCTCCACTTGACACCCACCCCTCAGCTATTGATAGACTTTGATCAGATCCCTCTCAGTCTTCTCTTCTCCAGACTAAATGTGACTACCCACACTGGATCAGGCTGGCTAGAGCCTCATCCAGCCTGGCCTAAAACACCTCCAAGGATGGGACCTCTGGAGAGATAGGCACCATAAACCAGAAGGAAAATTCCAAGCACACCTTCATATTCTCTTGTCAAAAGGAAAAAAAAAAAGGAAAGGGAAAGGGAAAAAGAAAGGGAAAGGGAAAGGGAAAGGGAAAGGGAAAGGGAAAGGGAAAGGGAAAGGGAAAGGGAAAGGGGTTAAAATAAAATAAATAAATTTATTACTTCTACAAGAAAGCTTTCTTAACATACTAGAGAGAAAACTGAAATCACCCAACTCAAAAATAGTAGACATGCAAGCAATTTTAAGTAAAGCAAGTTTATAGCTGAAAGATGGCATTTAAATATGAAGCTTGAATGAATCATGGGCTCCTTCCTTCTAAAAATTGAAAAAAAAAAAAAAGAAAAATAAGTGCTCCCCCTAGATTCCTTGGGGCTTTTTGTGTTTGTTTTTGTTTTTTTAAACCCTGTCATAAGGAGAGAGGATGTCCCCAGTTTATCAATCTAGGTAAAACAGAGATTAACATTTTTCACTCAGTGTTCTGTAACCATATGAGCAAAAGCATCACAGAGTGAAAAATATTTCCTGGTGAAAGTGCAAAATGTGAACTCTAAAGGGCACCCTGGACACTCTGGACCTACAAACATCTGGAAAATTGTTGGTGTCATTGAATTATCACAGAGATAGATATAACACTTCAATATTTCACAACAAACATTCAAACTTTTCCATGCAGAAACAAATTCAACCTGAGTACAGAATGTTGCCCTATGTAAGGAAGGTGTTTTTCTGTCTCCTTTTCCTAGATGTGGTGAGTTAAAAATCCAACCCCCTCCAACATTAAATTACCAGACCAGCTCAGTTGGATGCAAACGAAAGCTGTATTTACCAGCAAAACTACAACATACAATGGAATGCAATGAGTAGGTACAAAATATACAATATTTACAATTAATGAACAGCACAAGGACTCCCCCCTGAACAAAGACCAACATTAAATTACCAGACCAGCTCAGCTGGAAGCAAGTTAAAGCTGTATTTACCAGCAAAACTACAACTTACAATGGAATGCAGTGAATATGTACAAAATATACAATATTTACAATATTTATAATTAATGAACAGCACAAGGACCCCCCTGAACAAAGACCAGGGGAGCTGCAACAGCTTCTCCCTTCCATGCTTCCTGCCCTTACCCCACTGTACACAAGGAACAAGAGACGCAAGCAGAGAGGTTAATAGCAGCCAAAACAATGCAGCCAAGGTCAAGCAGAAGCAAGTTAGCATCTCCCAGCCTGAGGAAGCCAGAAGAGAGAGAAATTGTTTTGGGAACCAAATCTTATGGTAGATATGTCTCCAATAAGATTGTTTAGAATAATCATGATTTTCCTTTCTACCCCCAATAGTGATTTATTTACATTTTACTACTTTCTGTTCCAGATCTGTGAAAACTTTTTTAAAGGCATAGCCCAAAACTACCACACAGCATCCAGAAAGACACCAGCAGTGCAAAAAAGTACAGAATAATCAATGCAACTATATATATATATATATATTTTTTTATTAACATGCTCAGCAAGGACTAAAACTTCTACATTTGCAGTACAGGAGAAGAAGACTGTCAGCATAATGCACAGAACAATAAAAAACAGATCAACAAACTGATGACCTGCATCTCTTTACCTGCTTCCATGTCAAAAATAATCCCAGGCTTGGTTTATGAGATAATCCCACTAGTGGCTCCTTTGTGGTGGTGTTTTAGTGAGGTTTGATAAGAAGTCCTATCTGTTTCACTCTTCATTCCCCCAAGATAAACCTGCCCTTCACCAGCTGTAATGAATCAGTTACTGGAGTATCAGTTACTTCAGCACATGCAGTTACTGGATTATCAGTTACTTCACCACATGCAAGTGCTGAAGCTGTTTCAAAAAACCCCACTTCTTAGATTAACAGGGAGTGATTTTATTCCTTGCCTAAAATCACATTGCTGATGTTGCCCACTTGGAAGATGCACTTAAATGTATCTGCAGTGCTTGAGAGAGCATCCAAGTGCTTTTTGATTAAGTCTTTTATAATTGCTCATTTTGTGTCTCTCTGAAGGGCACCTCAGGTGTCAAAGAGAGGAGGCTAATGGAAGCCTTTTACTCTTTTGGATTCCTAACACTGATGTGGTATCTTGCTTAGGTTGCTGAGAAGTGAGGAAAAGGTGTGGATGCTCCATCTGAATCCCACCCATGTCAAGATCCTCTGAATTTTAATTTGTAATCCAAACTGTGTCTCCTGTGTACGATGCAACTCAGCAGAGGTGATGGATGGATGTCAGCTGCTCAGCCTGGAAGCTTGTCTGCCCAGATGGGAGAATTGCCATACATCAGTGTGGCAGTTTTAGGCTGATGCCTAGGAAATTTTCCATAGATCTTGGACAGAAAGTGGTAGAATGTAAATAAATTACCACTGGATGTAAAGGGAAAGTAAGTGATAAGGTCTAAATAATCCCAGGGGTCTGATAACTAACATAAAGTTAGTTGTAGAAACTAACTTGCTCTCTTGCTTGGTCTCTTTGCTCTAGCTGATGCAAAAGCTGGTGGCTTTTGCTTTTTGCTTTTGCTTGGCTGTTGCTGACCTTGGCTGCCTTCTTGTGGCTAAGTACTAACAAGCTCCTCTCTGCTTTTCTCTTCTCTTTTCTCTTGTACAGGGGGGAAGGGAGCAGAGAGGGGGAAGCTCTTGTTAGCCCTCTGGTTTTGTCCAGGGAGGTCCTTGTGTTATTTATGAATTGTAAATACCTGTAGATATTGTATATTTTGTACACATTCATTGCATTTCAGATTTCTAGATTGTAGTTTTGCTTGTAAGTGTAGCTTCATTTGCTTCTAACTGAGCTGGTCTGGCAAATTTATTTTGGGGGGGAGGTAATTTCAACCCACCCCAATGAGGCAATGGGAGAGACAGCACACAAACCCACTCAGACTACAAGTCTTAAAGAGATTTTTTTTTTTAATAGGTATTGCTTAATTCCTAAGCACTGAAGCACTTTTATGAGACTGCTGAGAAGTCTGACATAATTGAATAACACCTGAATAGTTTCTGCAAATGTCTAAGAGTCTGGCATTTGAAAATACCAAGGATGCTTTCAAATCTTGCATGAAATATTTAAGCAAACTGAATAATCCACTGAGTAATACCAGAAAGACCTTGCCAGTCCATCAACTGGTCAGATAATCCCACCAGATGTTGTTGATAAGGAAGTCACATATCAACAAGGTCCTGAATCTGGGCAGGCCAATCCCAAGCACTGATACAGGCTGGGCGGGGACTGGCTGGAGAGCAACCCTGAAGAAAGGGACTTGAGGGTGCTGGTGAGAAGCTCAACATGAGCTGTCAATGTGCACTTGCAGCCCAGAAAGCCAACCAGAGCCTGGGCTGCATCAAGAGAAGTGTGGCCAGCAGGGTGAGGGAGGTGATTCTCCCTTTCTATTCCATGCTGATGAGTACCTGGAGTACTGCATCCAGTTCTGGAGCCCCTAGTACAAGAAGGATCTGGAGGTGCTGGAAGGTGTCCAGAGAAGTGCCACCAGGATGAGCAGAGGGCTGGAGCACCTCTGCTATGAAGACAGACTGAGAGAGTTGGGGCTGTTCAGTCTGGAGAAGAGAAGGCTCTGACGTGACCTTCTTGTGGCCTTCCAGTATCTGAAGGGGGCTACAAGAAAGCTGGGGAGGGACTTTCTAGGGTGTCAGGGAGTGATAGGAATAGGGGGAATGGAGCAAAACTAGAAGTGGGTAGATTCAGATTGGATGTTAGGAAGAAGTTTTACACCATGAGGGTGGTGAGACACTGGAACAGGTTGCCCAGGGAGGTGGTGGAAGCCTCATCCCTGGAGGTTTATAAGGCCAGGCTGGAGGTGGCTGTGAGCAACCTGCTGTGGTGTGAGGTGTCCCAGCCCATGGCAGGGGGGTTGGACCTAGATGATCCTTGAGGTCACTTCCAACCCTGACAATTCTATGATTCTATGATTTTGAGAAGTCATGGTGAGTGTGAGAGGATTCTCCTCCTCCTAGCAGAAAGGGAAGGAAGAGGAAAAGAGAAATTGTGTCTGAAGCATCCAGTATTTAGCAAATGCCTTGTAGTATGTTTGATTCCTTTGTTGATGGTACATGTAAGCAAATAACAAGTATTGTTAATTTGAAGGGTTAGTCTTTAAGCAACAAATATGTAAAGTCTGTCATAATATAAAAATATATCAAATGAGGGGTAAGAAAATAATATCTGCTGCTAAGCAACTGCTGAACCAGAGATATTATTTTAAATAGAGTCTATTGGCAGACATCTTTGTAGAACATCAATTATCACCCCAGGGAGTGAAATTTCTCTTCTCAATTTATTGATTTAGCTTAACAAAACACTATAAAATGCTGCCACTATGTAGTCTAGGTGTTTATTGTGAGAAACCTCCCCTCAGCACTTTGTCTGCACACAGATCTAGACAGGGAAATCTGATGATGCCATTCGTTAAAGATAGAATCATAGAATGGCCTGGGATGGAATAGACCTCCCAAGGTCACCTAGTCCAATCTTCTCTGCAGTAGGTAGGGACATCCTCAACTCGATCAGGTTGCCCAGAGCACTGTTGGTCATCAGCTTGGATATCTCCAGGGATGGGACCCCAACTACCTCCCTGGGCAACCTGTTCCAGTGTTCCACCACCCTCACGGTAAAGATCTTGTTCCTAACATCCAATCTAAACCTGCTCTCTAATTTCAAACCGTTGTCCCCCATCCTATCACTGAAGACCTTTCTAAACAGTCCCTCTGCTGGCTTCTTGTAGGGCCCCTTTTAGGTACTGGATAGCCACTATTAGGTCTCCTCCGAGCCTTCTCTTCTCCAGATTAATTAATATTAATTTAAGAATAAGCTCTTTACCATGAGGGTGGTAGAAAACTGGAACAGGTTGCCCAGGGAGGTGGTTGAGGCCCTGTCTCTGAAGATACTCAAGGTAAGGCTCAGTAAGGCTCTGGGCAACCTGATCTAGTAGAAGATGTCCCTACTTACTGCAGAGAGGGTTGGATTAGGTGACCTTTAGAGGTCCCTTCCAACCCAAACCATTCTATGAATTAATTAACAGTATTTGCAAGGCTTGTAGGGTGTTAAAATAATTCATAATCTTAATCAGATTTCCTGATTCTTTCTTCTGAGTTCTGACTTCTTATTTAAGTCTTTCTATAGAAAATATTGCCTTAGTTGGCAATATATGAACTCAATCAACTGGAATGAACTTCTGAAGAGCAGGCTGAAAATGAAGTGGTAGCTTAGCACAATCATTATACAAACCCTACCACCCAAACAGGGATCCTCTCCATGTAATCTCATCCAAAGGGACAGAAATTGTTATGCCTTATTATCAGTAATACTCAAAGAAAAAGAAGTTCTTCCCCATGAGAGTGCTGAGAGCCTGGAATGGGTTGTCCAGGGAGGTGGTTGAGGCCCCATCCCTGGAGTTGCTTAAGGCCAGGCTGGATGAGGCTCTGGCCAGCCTAATGTAGTGTGAGGTGTCCCTGCCTATGGCAGGGGCTTGGAACTGGATGATCCTTGTTGTCCCTTCCAACCCTGACTGATTCTATGATTCTATGAGATGCACAGAGCCTGGGCATGTGCCAGTTTTTGTTAATAAAACCTTGATGAACACTATCAAAGAAACTGCAGCTGCTTGTTGCAGCTGCCATTTACTGTAAGACACTGAAAAGAGTTTATCAGATGCCATCCTTCAGAGATATATCTACTTTAGAAACATCTAATGACAAGCTGCTTGGAATTTTTTTTTGGCTTCAGATGAGGGAAAGAGAGGAGGAAAGAATGACTCCCGAAGAAAGAAATCTTGCCTTGACTTACAGGAGCATGAAACTATTCTTTTGGCAAATATGTAGCTCAGGATTGTTAATTTTAATGACTCCTCTACTAGATTTTCCTGAATGGTAATACATTATTTTGAAAGAATGATTGGCTTAAGAATGAAAAAAAAAGAAGAAATATCATATGCCATGATGATCTGGATGTTGTCTACCTGTCTGAATGACTATGCTTGATATTTCTCTAAAGATACTTCCCAAGAATCCAGGGAATACTGCAACTTTAATTCAAAGAGCAACAGTTAAAAGCATCTCCTCATGAAATATCAATGTCCTCAGGAAGCTGTGAATGCAAATGACACTGCTGCTTTTTGGGGTAATAAATTGTCTCCACGGTTTTTACTTCCAAGTAAAATCCTCTCCCTCCTAGAAGCTATGCCTTCAGAAAGTTTAAATATTTTTACTGGGGGGAAAAGAAAAATAAGAAAGGTCACCTGTGCAGGTACCCATAGAAAGACCCCCAGATTATGATTCAGTTGCTTAGTTAATGCCTAATGTCGATGCATGAAACACTTGGCACTCACTTGAAGGCTGTGTTTTCATCTAGCACCATTGCATCCAAAGAGTGTACAAGCTCCCTACAGAGAGGTAATCTTTCTATCTGAAGAAATCTTGGTCTCCAGCAGATCTCTGATTTCAGTGTGTAACTGTAGTCATGCAGGCCATTTCATTGCTAAGTCTGCATGACTGACTTGTAGCTCTGATTGTGCAAAATGCATATTGAGGGTAACGGTCTGAATCATAGCCAAGCTCCATGTACACCAGATCCTTCCTGTTAGTCTTTCCTCAGTGCTGAAAGAAGGTATAGTAGGATATTAAGTACAGAGCTGAATAAAAAAAAGATGGATTAGACTATTTCCTACTTATATGTAGATGAAATGTACATGCAGATGACTGTTAGTTATTTATATAGAAATATTCCTATTTTGAAATCTGTTACCATAATTACAGAAGCACAGAATCACAGAATTAACCAGGTTGGAAAAGACCTTTGAGATCATCAAGTCCAACCTATCACCCAACACCATCTCATCAACTAACCCATGGCACTGAGTGCCTCATCAGCCTGGAGAAGAGGAGGCTCAGGGGAGACCTTCTTGCTCTCTACAACTCCCTGAAAGGAGGTTGTAGCCAGGTGGGGGTTGGGCTCTTCTCCCAGGCAACCAGCACCAGAACAAGAGGACACAGTCTCAAGCTGTGTCAGGGGAAGTTTAGGCTGGAGGTGAGGAGAAAGTTCTTCCCAGAAAGAATAATTGGCCATTGGAATGTGCTGCCCAGGGAGGTGGTGGAGTCACCATCCCTGGAGGTGTTCAGAAAAATCTTGGATGTGACACTTGGAGCTATGGTATACTTAGTCATGAGGTGCAGGGTGATAGGTTGGACTTGATGATCTCTGAGGTCTTTTCCAACCTGGCTGATTCTATGATTCTATGATGCTATGATTCTATGATTCTATCCAGTCTGATTTTAAACACCTCCAGGGATGGTGACTCCACCACCTCCCTGGGCAGCACATTCCAATGGCCAATCTCTCTCTCTGTGAAGAACTTTCTCCTCACCTCCAGCCTAAACTTCCCCTGGCAGAGCTTGAGACTGTGTCCTCTCATTCTGTCACTGGTTGCCCAGCAGGAGAGACCAATTGCACCAGCTCATGAATAATTATATGTTTAACTGATAATTTTATCTTTAACTGTAGGGACTGGGAGTGCATCCTGGTTGCTGTGATCAGATTTCGGATGGAAGGAACTCTGCTATTATGCACTGCCTGGCTAAGCACCTGCCCTGGTTAGTGAAGGAATCAGGAGGATGTGGAGCATGCTGCAGGACAATCCATGCCCTCAGAGCAGCCATATCCATTATGAATTCAAGGAAGAGAGCCCAGTGGCACACAGCTAGCGATAGGCAGCACACAAAACCTTTGCTGGAATCCTAGTGCAACCTGCATGGCCAATCTCCAACCTTCTCACAACAATCCTAAATTGTGAGCAGGCTATTTCAGTACAGGCATCTATGTTTCCAGTTTTCTTTTCAATGTCTTTGCTCAGGATTTGGGTGAAAAGGTGAAATAAGTTTATTAATTTCTTAATTTTACCATTTCAGAAAGTTGGGTTTTTTTTGTTTTTTGTTTTTTTTTTCTGAACAAAGTGAAGTGTCATTCATTATGCAAAGCACTCAGATTGCTTTCTCTCTCAGGTTTGTGGAAGTGGAAAGAGTTGCACACTATTTCAGTATTTATCTGACTCCTGGGGCCCTGCCAACAGATGAGTCACAGCATCACAGAATGTTAGGGGCTGGAAGGGACCTCTACAGCTCATCCAGTCCAACCCCCCCTGCCAGAGCAGGATCACCTAGAGCAGCTCACACAGGAACACATTCAGGTGGGTTTTGAATATCTCCACAGAGGGAGACTCCACAACCCCCCTGGGCAGCCTGTTCCAGTGTTCCATCACCCTGCCAGTGAAAGAAATATTTCCTCATGTTTCCATGGAGCTTCCTATGCCTCAGCTTCCACCCAAAAGTCTTGTGGTAAATTATCCCTGAAATGCAATACAGGATTTAAAAAAAAAAAAAAAAAAAAAATAGTTTTTCAGTCTGTTCAGCTAAGAAAAAAGAAGTTAAAAAGGAATTAACTCTTGTTCTGTAAATAATCATGGTAGGAAATGAAGGTTTCTCAGCCAAATTCTTTCTTTTAGAGTATTTTTAGTTTTTTTTTTTTTTTTTTCCCCTAAGTTATGCATGTGTGACAGAAAGACTAAAAGAAAACATACTGTATGGCTAATTGTAAAGATACATTTCACTGACACAGAATAACTTTGCATTACATGCAGCAGTGCTTCAAGGTTTGATAGTTGGCTTAAATCCTGCGGTTTGTTCCAGTTGATGGTCTGAAGTTCAAAATATTTTCCGGTAAAATTAACAAGCACTTTTTAGCTAGGCAAACTGGGACAGACACTGTCCTCTGAAAATCCTGTAGAGATTTGTTAGTTCCTCTTTATACACAGAAGCAAATAAAAGAAGATTGTTGGCTTTTGCTTTGGCAAGGATGTGGCTGGTTTGCAGCACATTTACAGACCACAATTTCTTATGCACTGTGCTCTGCTCTCCCTCAAGTCCCTTCAGCTTGACATTTGCCTTCCTTTTGCCCTCGAGCACATCCAGCACAGAGCAGAATCTGATGGACAGAGATTTCTCTTCACTCTTCAGTATGTTCCACAAAAATCTGGTGCCACAGTTTCAATGACAGTCTTCAATTTTATTCTGTATTTTTTGCACTATGACACATACAAACTGGACAAAAACAATTGCACATGGATAGGGAATAGTAAATGAAGACTTTTCTAAATTGAAATTCTCTGCGGAAATTTCCTGGAGACTTCCTTTTTTTTTTTTTTTCCCTTATTGAAAGTGACTAAAAATTAGTGGAATGGGAAAAAAATCCAAAATCCCTTCAGTTTGGGTGGCTTAAGTTACCCTAAAGAGTTTATTCTTGCTATTTTAATGGCAGAGAATACTCGATACCCTCTTTGATATGCCATGCAAGCTTAGAATTTCAGCTCTATAATCAAATACAAGCAATATTTTTCATCTTATTGTCTAAAAACTAAAGAACACTTGGATTTGGATAGATTTTTTAATTTTTTTTTTCTAGATTCTCATGATTTCTGAACCAAATGGTGATTTTTTTTTCTTTGGATAATCAAGATTCCTGTTATCTGGAAGGGTGACATGTCTTGCTGTGGTATTGCACAGCCCTTTCTGAAGAAGCAGATTCTGTGCCAAACAAGAGATCCTCTGCCAGCATTGCAGTGCACATTCCTTGGGGCATGTTTTTTATGAGTGAAGTCCTTTTTATCTTCACATCATGACTTTCCCAGTCTGCTCCATAGAAATACACATGTTTTTACAAAAGGATTTCTGATGTTACATTCATCCTAGTCAAGTGGCAGGGCAGAACTCTATTTCTTGCAGTCATTTCAGCTGTAAAAAAAAAAAAAAATAGGACTCACTTCTAGGAAAAAAAGGAGCAAGATTTTGCAGCAAAATAATATCAAGCATTCTCTTGGCATTGTCAGACTTAGCAGCAATTTCAAGGGTGCCCATTTCAAGGGCATGCATCTGAATTTTAAAATGCACTTGAATGTGTACAGATGTGTAAAGACACTAAACTGTACATTCAGAGAATGAGAGGGAATAGAGCCCTCACAAACTGCAGCTTTGTGAGATTTTATTTTTCACTTCTAGAAGTCACAGAACAGCAGCTCTCATGGTTTACTGAAAGCTACAATTAAAGATGCTTTCTGTTTGCAGGGTTTAGGGGTTTGTGGGGTTTTTGGCATCTTTTTTTTTATGGGCTATGGGAAATAAGAATGAGGTTCAGCAGTGAAGAGAGAAAGTCCTTGGTATTACTGACAGCACAGGTATTCCTGTCAAGCACAGGAAAAAGAAGAGTCTTATGCAATGCTTACATACTTCTAACCTCATATATTTAGAACCTCATGAAGTTCAATAAGGACAAGTGTAGAGTCCTGCACCTGGGGGGAAATACCAGCAGGCACCAGTACAGTTTAGGGGTCATCCTACTGGAAAGCAGCTCCAAAGAGAAAGACCTTGGAGTCCTAGTGGACAATGTTATCTATGGGACAGCAATGTGCCTTGGTGGCCAAGAAGGGGTTCATTAGTAGAAATGTGTCCAACACGTCTAGGGAGGTTCACCTCCCCCTCTACTCTTCCCTGGTGAGACCACACCTGGAAGACTGTATCTGCTTTCAGCCTCCCCAGTTCAAGAAAGACAGGGATCTACCAGAGTGAAGAGCTACAAGGATGATTAAGGGATTTGAACATCTCTCTTACAAAGAAAGTCTGAGAGAACTGGGATTTTTAGTCTGGAGAAGAGAATGTAGGGATAGGATCTTACTAAAAGCTATAAATATTTGAGGGGTGGGTGTCAAGAGGAAGGGGCCAGGCTCTTTTCAGTGGCACCTGGCAGTAGGACAAGGAATAACATGTACAAGCTAGAACATAGCAGGTTCCACCTCAACACAAGGAGAAACTTCTTTACTGTGAGGGTGAGGGAGCACTGGAACAGGCAGCCCAGAGAAGTTGTGGAGTCTCCTTCTCTGGAGACTTTCAGAACCAATCTGGATATGTTCATGTGTGTCCTGCCCTAGGTGATCCTGCTTTGGCAAGGGGGTTGAACCCAATGATCTCTGGAGGTCCCTTCCAACCCTTGACATTCTATGATTCTGTCACATGCAGCTTGTTCAGGATCCAAATGAATTAGAGGAAAAAGGTTACAGAAAATTAGATCATGTGTGATTTTGGTTTGGTTTTCTTTAGCTGTGCTGTCTGCCCTGAAGAGAGACTCCAGTGATGCAAAGGATTTGTAGCAAAGGAACAATTGCCATCTTGCAGAATGGTGCACATCTCTGACAGCAAACTGGGCCCCACAGCATAGGCTGTTCATTCTGCCCCAGAGGTCATGACAGTATGCCCATGAGCTGAAGTATTCCCTGTGGCCCCAGTGAAGCCATCCACCTCCTGCTAGGCACCGTGAGTCAAAAAGCAAAACTGACTGAGCTCTGTCTCCTTCTTCTGGCTGTGACAAGAGCAGGGAGCTTGAAAAGATTGCTTCCAGGACACTCAGGAAAGCAAGAGAAAGCTAAGTGGTTTCCACTGCCCAGTTTTGAAGCAGTTCAAAGACAACAGGTAGCCCCTGGGCACTCCTGAACCATGGAGGAGCTCCTCTCCTGTTCACTAGAAGGTAGATATTGGAATTCTGATCATTCCCCACACCCAACACTGTTGCTACGACAACCTATTGACTATCCTCACATCCTTCATGCTTCATTTTGGCACTCTGGCCAGGGATGAAATTCACTCCTGTGAAGTTTGCTCAGTGTGAGAGTCACGTTTCTTTCCAAGCAGAAGTTTCTTTCCCAGCCTTTTAATAATCAGCCTTTAAACTATAAGGCATACTGCAGCTGGCATTCTCCAGTGCTGCTTTCTCTTAAGTACCAGACACACTCTTGTGCATGTCCTCAGCTTTAGAATTCAGGACACATTCCTTCTAAAGCAAGTGAGTGTTTCTGTGAGATGATAAATGGGTTGAAGTAACCCATCTTGACAGAGAAAGATATCATCTTCATAATCTGATATTTTACCTTCTTTGTTATAATTACTTTTGCCTCAGATTAATGAGTTCCATTTACAGGAGCAAGCTAGCAAATGAAAACCATTCAGCAAGGCTATGAAACAGAATGGAAAGATGAGATGCTCTGCTATGCCAGGCACAAACTGAACTGTTAAAGAGTCACTATTTACAATTTTTTTTTAAGATACTTTCTTCATAGTGTTAAGGTCTAGGGAAGTTCTTCTACCTCTCTACTCTGCCCTGCTGAGACCACAGCTGCAATTCTCTGTTCAGTTTGGGGCTGCCCAGTTCAAGAGAGACAGAGATCTGCTGGAGAGAATCCAAGGGAGAGCCACGAGGATGATTTGGGGACTTGAGCATCTCCCCTGTGAAGAGAGACTGAGAGCCCTGGGGCTGTTTAGTCTGGAGAAGAGAAGGCTGAGAGGGGATCTGATCAATGTCTATCAATATGTGAGGGGTGGGTGTCAAGGGGAGGGGGCCAGGCTCTTTTGGGTGGTTCACAGTGATAAGACAGGGAACAGTCTATTCAAACTTGAACACAGAAGATTTCACCTCAACATGAGGAGAAACTTCTTCACAGTGAGATGACAGAGCCTTGGAACAGGCTGCCCAGGGGGGTTGTGGAGTCTCCTTCTCTGGAGCCTTTCCAACCCCAACCTGGATGCATTCCTGTGCAGACTACCCTAAGTGATGCTGCTCTGGCAGGGGGATTGGACTTGATGATCTCTTGAGGTCCTTTCCAACCTCTGATATACTGTGAGACTGTGAAAGTTCATTAAAAGAAATGTCTTTCTCTCAGAAGAAATTAAACACATTTACATTCCTGAAAAGAATTACCAAAGCCATAGAACTGAAAAATGAAGCTTTCCATTTTCTCCTCAAATCACTCCCTTTGTTCCCGCTTATTTTTCTGTATTGTGTTTTGTCCCTCCTATCTCTTTTTGTTCCATCTGAATTCCAATCTTTAAAAGAAAAAAAAAAAAAAAGAAAAAAAAAATCCCACAGCAGTTTTAAAACAAACTTCTGTTGCTATATAAATCCGCAGATGTTTAGAAATGCATGTCCTCATCTCCTGAGGAATGCACATCTCTCTCAAACAAGGGCCCCTTGCCAGCCTCAGGTGGCTGAGTGCTGCTTAATAAAGCCATTACACTAACAAGTGAAATGGAATGGATCCATAAGCCAGAAAGGAGGAGCAGTACTAAGGAGCCAATACACAGGGCTCTGGGTCACAATGCTGAAAGCAAAGGTGTCAAGGGAGTGTGAAATGCCACAGGTATAAGTGGCCAAGGCAGTCAGACATCTTCAGACTGACAGGCAGTAAGTAACTCTGCAGCAATCAGAGCTTGGGACACACAGGATTGCAATGATGAGGAATCAGATAATACCCTGGCTGTGATTCAGCAGGCTCCAAAGTGGAGCACCAAATGAGAGAGAGAAATGGTCCTACTGCAGGAAATACCTGATCAGAGGGCTGGAGCTCCTCTCCTATGAGGAGAGACTGAAAGAGTTGGGGCTGTTCAGTCTGGAGAAAAGAAGGCTCCAAGGAGACCTTACTGTGGCCTTCCAATAGCTTAAGGGGGCTACAAGAAAGCTGGGGAGGGACTTTTTTGGGTGTCAGGTAGTGATAGCAATAGGGGAAATGGAGCAAAACTAGAAGTGGATAGATTCAGATTGGATGGTAGGAAAAAGTTCTTCCCCATGAGGGTGGCGAGAGACTGGAACAGGTTGCCCAGGGAGGTGGTGGAAGCCTCTTCCCAGGAGGTTTTTGCAGCCAGGCTGGATGTGGCTGTGAGCAACCTGCTGTAGTGTGAGGTGTCCCTGCCCATGGCAGGGGGGTTGGAAGTGGATGATCCTTGAGGTCCCTTCCAACCCTAACAATTCTATGATTCTATGATCTTAAGTCTTGGTCGTTTCACAGCTTCACTGATTGCATCAGGTTGGAAGGGACCATCAAAGGTCATCCTGTCCAACACCCCTGGAGTCAGCAGGGGCACCTCCAACTAGATCAGGCAACCCATGGCTACACCAAGTCTGATCTTGAATGTCACCAGGGCCAGGGCCTCAACCACATCCCTGGACAACTCGTTCCAGTATTTTACCATTCTCCTTGTAAAGAAATTCCTCCTGATGTGTAACCTCAGTCTACCCTGCTCCAGTTTCAAACCACTGCCAAAACACATCAGTTTCTCCAGAATCAACAAACAGTGGCCAGAGTAGCCAAAACATGGCTTATCTGTAAAACCAAGGTCCTGAAATATCCTTCCAGACAGCAGTTCTGACTTGAACTTTAATGGGAAATATCTTAATGGTATCTGCAGCCCTGATTTATGTGATGCATTAGAGCCTAGCCCCCTAAGAGCTCTCCAAACCCTCCTCACCACCTCCAAAAGAATGAAAACCATTTCAGGGAAAGACTGTAGAAACTAGCTTTATAATATTTCTTTACTGAAAGGTTGGTCAGGCATTGGAACAGTCTGCCCAGGGAGGTGGTGGAGTCACTGTTCCTGGAGGTGTTCGAAAGTGTGGACATGGCACTTTGGGACATGGTTTAATGGCCATGGTGGTGCTGGGTTGATGGTTGGACTTGATGATCTTAGAGGTCTTTTCCAAATGAAAGAATTGTTTGACTGTGTGAATTAGAGGCAGAGTGACAAAGACCAAAGGACAAACTTTTGTGAATGTACATGTAAAAAACTCTGTAGAAACCAAGACTTCATGCTGGGATGGAATTTTACTGGTGCAACTGATGTAAAACCTGTCAGGCTGTAAAGGATCCTGATCAAAGAACACACATGTAGCAAATAATGACAGAGAACAGTGTGGGCTTACCCTGTGGGCATTAGAAAACTAAATTCTCCCCAAAATCTGTGCTCTCAGAACTCCAATACAGTACATGCTCTGATCCAAAGAGCTGAATATGAACAAGAAAACAGAATATTCAGTGTGGCATGGGGAGAAAAGGAGCATGTGATCCTGGATGTGACCCTGAGTCCCAGAGCTTACCACACATAGGTGAAAGAAAGCTCTCCAGCATCCAGGACAGCTTTTGTGTTCAATCCCCAACTGCTCAATGTGCAGTGATCCTGGGAGCTGTAACCAGAATTATAAGCAACCAACCTGTCTCTGCTCTTCTGCTATTTGCACTGCTGAAAGCTGTGCTGCATAGGAAGTGAACTAGGGATGTGCACTCTTCCTTTCCCCCTTTTCTTTAATGCATCTCAGCTTGCCATCTGGGAGTGTCTCCAGTATTTCTGGGATACAGCAAACATTGTTTCTGTCAGCCTCTTTCTCTTTTTTTCTTTTTTTTTTTTTTTTCCTGTGAAGTACAGGTACAAAGAGGGGAAGATTTCATTTCAGCATGCTGATGCTTCCTCTCCCTGTACAATTTGAAGAGACCTTTCCCCTTTGTTCACATATCTGAATTTTCTGAATCATCTTTTCCATCCATGGAAAACCAAAAGGACACACACACACACAAAAAAAAAAAAAAAAAAAAAAAAAAAAAAAAAGGGGAGGGAAAAAACCACGAACCCAAACGCCAGATTTTTATAATCAGATGCTTAACTCACAGTTGCCTTTTCTGCATAGACATTTTAGAGCCTTTTATGCAAGCTGACATCTGACACTTGCTTCTTTGCAGCAGAAAATGCTGCCAGATTTATGTGGTACGGTAAAGTGCTATTTCACTGGCATTTAAAGGAGGAGATCTAGCATATGGAAACCTGTGAAAAGAGTAATTAGCTGGATTGGCTTGGTGTGGCAATGTTTGCTAGCAGGAGGGGTGCAGTGGTGGCTTCTGTGAGGAGCTGCTAGAAGCTTCCCCTATGTCTGGTAAGGCCAGTGCCAGCCAGCTCCAAGGCAGACCCACTGGTGGCTAAGGCTGAGTCAATCACCAATTGATTGGGTGGCAGTGCCTCTGGGATAACATATTTAAGAAGGGGGGGAGTAGGTGGGAAAGAATGGGAAAGACACAACTGCAGCCAGGGAGAGGTTGGAGAATATGTGAAACAACTGCAGACAGCAAGATCAGAGAAAAAGGTGGGGGGAGAGGTGTTCCAGTGTCAGAGCAAAGACTACTCTGCAGCCCATGGTGAAGACCCTGGTGAAGCAAGCTGCTCCTCTACAGCCCACAGAGGCTGGTGGTGTAGCAGATATCCACCTGCACCTCATGGAGGATCCTGAGCAGGTAGATTCTCAAAGGAGGATGTGACCCTATGGGAAGCCTGTGCTCCAGCAGGCTTCTGGCAGCACCTGTAGAAGGATCCATGCTAGAGCAGTCTGCTCCTGAAGGACTACACAGAATGGAAGAGACTCACACTGATGGAGTTCATGAAGAACTGTGGCCCATGGGAAGGACTCACACTGGAGAAATTCAGGGAGGGCTGTATCCCATGGGAAGGGCTCTATGTTGGAATAGGCAAACAGTGTGAGAAGACCTCCTCCTGAGGAGGAAAGGGCACCTTAAAAAACATATGATGAAGTGATCACAACTCCCACTCCTCACACCCCTGTACTGCTTCAGGAGAGGAAGGAGAGAAATTGGGAGAAATATTAAGCCTGGGAAAAGTGTTTTAAGATTTGGGTTTATTTCTCATTATCCTACTCTGATTTGATTGTTAATAAATTAAACTAATTCCCCCAAGTTGAGTCTGCTTTTTCTTGTACCATTAATGAGCATGTGATCTCCCCCTGTTCTTATCTCAACCTAAGAGCTTCGGGTTCTATTTTTTCTCCCCTTTGCAACTGAAGAGGGGAAGTGACAGAGTGGCTTTGGTGGATAAGTGTGTCCAGGTGGCCAAGAAAGCCAAAGGCATCCTGGCTGGGATTAGAAATCCTGTGTCCAGCAGGGGAATGGAGCAGATTGTCCCCTGTGACTCAGCTCTGGTGAGGCCACACCTCGAGTACTGTGTTCAGTTTTGGGCACCTCAATACAAGAGAGACATGGAGGTGCTGGAGCCAGGGCAGAGGAGGGCAAGGAAGCTGTGAAGGGCCTGGAGAATAAATCTGATGAAGAGCAACTGAAGGGGCTGGGGATAGTTAGTTTGGAAAAGAGGAGGCTGAGGGGAGACCTCATTGCTCTCTACAACTACCTGAAAGGATGTTTTGGAGAGGTTGGTGCTGGTCTCTTCTGACAGCTAATTAGTGATAGAACAAGAGGGAGTGGCCTGAAGCTACGACTGGGTAGCTTTAGACTGGGCATCAGGAAAAATTTTTTCCCAGCAGGAGTGGTCAGGCATTGGGATGTGCTGCCCAGGGAGGTGGTTGAGTCCCCAAGCCTGGATGTGTTTCAAGGTGGTTTGGATGTGGTGCTTGAGGCTATGGTTTAGGGGTGAACCTTGCAGAGTAGGGTTCTGGGTTGGACTTGGTGATCCTGAGGGTCTTTTCCTACCTGAATGTTTCTGTGATTCTGTCACACCTGACATCCAGCCAGGGTCAGCTCATCATATTAACCATCATGATTTTAAAATCATAGCAGACTACAGGTGATTTGGAGTGGGGGTTGGTGAGTCATGGTCGTACTCCAACAAAGAGGTCAAAGATCAGACAACCAGTCCCCTTCTTTAAAGTTCTAAATTGCAAATTTCATCAGCAGTAATATGAGGAGTTTGACTGCATAGAACCTCCTTTTTTTTTAAGCTGTTCTTCAAGGCATATCTTTTCTCCCAGCTTGCTTGCAAGGGAGAGAAGGGAAAACATTGAAGTCAGGAGAGTGTAGCTGTTCACGATGTGAGTTCCGTCAGGTTTTGGTCATATTTACTTTGGTAGGACTGTTGGTGGTTTATCAGTTGAGCCTTCTTGAACCTGCTAAATGTGTTTGTCAAGGGCATTGTAGCTTAGGATGGGCTCCTTTTCCTGTAGCTTTTATAAACCCACTGCCACCAGCTTGCAGAGTTTTGCAAGTCTCACTCTGTCTCAGCCTTATCTTAAATCCTGGGCTGTTGGTTCTGTGTGACTTCATGAGACACTCAGGATTCATTTCACAGGTAGCATGAGTTTTGGTCCTTGTAGGACAGGGAGAAAAGCACATTCTCTCTCTTTTGAAAAATAAAAATAACCCCCACAATCTATCATTTTCAAGATCATGTCTACTAAGGAAAATGTTACGACTGTCAAGATTTGACTCCATTTCTAGTCTAAAACTGCATTTAAACTATGTATCTATGCAAGTATCAGCTATCACATTTTTGGTAGGAACATATATTTCTGCTGTTGACATTCAGTTAACAAGACTGATCAAAAGGAGAGAAGTTTGCATAATATATGAGTGGAAGGAAAGAAACAAATAATCACTGCCACAGGAACTCACTGAGGCACCTCCTGAAAGAAGAGTGGGTAACTAATAGCATTGCTAAGAATCCATGCCTATGCAAGCTAAGATGATAACAAGGCAATCAGATTTCATGCTTGAGGGTGTTAGCTAACTGCCTGCAGAGGTTTGGCACTGCACAACTGGCTGAGTGCATCTTGTTTACTGTTATGCTTGCTCTGAGACATCAGTTAGTCACTGCCACTGTCAACCGCTTACTGGACAAGATGAACTAAATGGTTTGTTCCAGCATGATGAACTCTGTGTCCTGTAATAAATGCTGCCATAAATATAGCAAGCCATCCACTTTAAGACATCAATAAAGTGTACCTAGTGAGTATGAGTATTGCTGCTCTCTACTGATTTGGAACCATAGGCCAGGAAAGTGATACTAAACTTTGTGTTTTCAACTCCACTGAATCATAGAATTAGTCAGGGTTGGAAGGGACCACAAGGATCATCCAGTTCCAACCCCCCTGCCATGGCCAGGGACATCTCACACTACAGCAGGCTGCCCAGAGCCTCATCCAGTCTGGCCTTAAACACCTCCAGGGATGGGGCCTCAACCAACTCCCTGCATAACCCATTCCAGGCTCTCACCACGCTCATGGGGAAGAACTTCTTCTTCACATCCAGTCTGAATCTCCCCACTTCCAGCTTTATTCCATTCCCCCCAGTCCTGCCAATACCTGACACCCTAAAAAGTCCCTCCTCAGCTTTCTTGTAGCCCCCTTCAGATCCTGGAAGGCCACAAGAAGGTCTCCTGGGAGCCTTCTCTTCTCCAGACTGAACATCCCCAGCTCTCTCAGTCTGTCCTCATAGCAGAGGAGCTCCAGCCCTCTGCTCATCCTGGTGGCCCTTCTGTGGACACCTTCCAGCATGTCCATAGCCCTCTTGTAATAGGGGCTCCAGAACTGGATGCAGTACTTCAGGTGGGGTCTCTCAGAAAGACTAAAGATGATACCTTCACCATACAGGTGCTGCCTGTAGGCTACTGTGCTTTGGTGTACATCAAGAGTAGAGCAGGAAAAGCTTTTTGATTCTCAAGGAGAAAAGGTAAGAAAAAGTCATACAAGATGCTCCCATGCTTTGGGTATAAAGATGGAAAGACTCCTTTCTGACTATCTCATCACCAAGCCTTAAAAGCTGCTGGGAAAACTTCTGCTTTCTTGTCACCCATTTCCTTTAAATGCCAGAGAAATTGGACCCCTGATGAGTGGCACAGAAGGAAATGAGATGTTCCCTCTCTTTGAAGCAGTGATATATCCAAAGCTGAAAACAGTCCTGATCAAGAGTAAGGTGAAGGGGAAGATAGAAATGTGAAGGGCTTGAGAATGAATATAATGAAATTAAAAGTCCATAATTTAAATAAATAGATAAATACATACATAAATAAAAAAAGACTTCATTAAATAACTTTCATGGCAGACAGAAAAATGCAATCTACAAATAAATCTATGTAAATGATGGGTGAAGAAAAGCAGAAAATGGCAGTGACTACTCAGTTTACAGATTTCTAGGGTATCCTGGTCTAATGATGCTCTTGTCATACTCAGGAAATGATCTGCTCGAGCAACATATTTCCCTTCTTGTTCTTACACTTGTTCTAGCTCATGTCTGTTTGAGACATACAATACACTCTTAGAGCCCAGGATAGTAAAAAAAAAAAAAAAAAAAAATCCCCCAAAAACCCCAAAACACCAATCCACCACTGATAGTGCTTGTGCCATAGATAAGAACCCACCACCGATAGTGCTTGTGCTATAAATAACAACCCACTACTGATAATGCTTGTGCCATAGATAACAACCTACCACTGATATAGCACTTGTGCTACAAATAGCAACCCACCACTGATAGTGCTTGTGCCACAGATAACAACCCCCCACTGATAACAACCCACCTCTGATAGTGCTTGTGCCATAGATTACAACCAGTAGCACCTAAATCAGTTTATAGATTTGTGCATTGTAAAGCCAAGACTGTTGGACCCTTCCTCAATGGCCTCAAGCTATGACTGGGTAGGTTTAGACTGGACAGTAGGAACAATTTTTTCACTGAAAGAGTGGTCAGGCATTGGAATGTGCTGCCCAGGGAGGTGATGGAGGCACCAACCCTGGATGTGTTTAAAGGTGGTTTGGATGTGGTGCTTGGGGCTATGGTTTAGGGGTGAACCTTGTAGAGAAGGGTTCTGGGTTGGACTTGGTGATCCTGAGGGTCTTTTCCAGCCTGAATGTTTTTGTGACTCCTAGAGTATAACACTCAATCCTGTTTAGCATCCTTATGTGAAGATAGGCTGAAGGAGCTGGGGTTGTTCAGCTTAGAGCAGTGAAGACTCTGGGGGGGGACCTTAGAGCTGCCTCCCAATACCTGAATGGATCCCACAGCAAGCCTGGAGAGGGACTTTTCTGAAGGGTGTCAAACAGTAGGACAAGGGGGGAAGGTTTTAAGCTGAGGGAGAGTAGGTTTAGACTAGATTTCACAGAATCACAGAATGTCAGGGGCTGGAAGGGACCTCAAGAAATCATCCAGTCCAACGGCCTGTCAAAGCAGGATCACCTCTACCAGGTCACACAGGAACTCGTCCAGGCAGGTCTTGGATATCTCCAGCCAGGGAGAAGAATTTTAGGAAGGTCTTCAATACAAGGGTGGTAAGACTCTGGAACAGGTTGTCCAGAGTGGTTTTGGATGCTTTATCCCTGAGGATGTTCAAGGTCAGGATGGATGAGGCCTTGAGCAGCTAAGTCTAGTTGAGAGGTGTCCCTGCCCATGGTGGGGAGGTTGGAGGAGACAATCTCGGAGGTCCCTTCCAGACTGGGCCATTCTATAACTCTATGATCCTCATAGTCAGAGTTGTACCTGATAGTCGACTGGGGGTTGACTTCTCCTCTTTAGAGTATACACTGACCTGTATTTTCAATGACATAAATTAACATATGGTTTGTCTTTCCTTGTGTCCTGCCAACAGAGAGATCACCCAAGCTTCACACAACCCAAGACACAGAAATGGCACCCAAAACAATAATTAAAAAAATAGGCAGTTTATTTTGTTTTAGTCTTTCACACTTCACTTTCAACCTGTCAGGTGTATTGCAGGAGGTGGAAGGTACTTCACTCTTTTAATGAGGTCCATAAACATTTTAGTGATTTAATTGTATTCCAAGTCATTAACCAAAATGGCCCTCAATTATCATTAGGTAATAAGCAAAACACTTACGCAAGCAGGAGCCCAACTGGCTACAGAACCTGGAGTGGTTTATTTAACCCACTATGTGTTATTCATTGCTTCTCACACAAAGAAAAATTATCTCATTGATTTAATAACATGATTCATTTGAAAGGCAGGGGGACCAAACAAGCTTTTGGAGTGCTGTGCCTTCCCAACCTTTTTATTCTGTGGACAGCTGCAGAAAAGCTTCTTCACATTGGGCTTCTCTGATGTGGCAAAACATTAATTTTTGATTCGATCTATACCTAGGTTGTTTTTTTTTTTTCCCCCCTTCTACTATTTATTGATATTTACCTGGTATTTAGGACAATGTAGGTGAGTTATAAAGCCCTTCATTATGCTATGCTGTCAGGTAAATTGCAGAAGAGAATATTGCTGGTACCTACTGTTTTGTGAACTGCTTGATGACCAAACACAACTGTCTTAAAGTTATATTTAAAGTACTGGGAATCCAGCTTGTTAGTCATGCTTCAAAGCAGACCTGTCTCGTGCATAGAGTCATAATGCAGGTGTACTTTGCCTGTTCTAAGACATACCTGAAGCAATACTCAAGCTGTTTAACAGATTTCTTCTTTTCCACTGACACAAGGATGTGCAGTAAAAATGAGATCAGTGATTTCTGTGCTGGAGTTTACAAATTATTGCACCTCATTCTGCTAATGTTCACTTTACCATTTTATTGCTGTTCTTCTGTTCCATTTACACCCTGTTACAGAAGGGTACTCAGTTTTAATGCTGGACTCTATGTAAATCATCTAGGATATAGATGCTTTTTATATCTATATCTATATCTATATCTATATCTATATCTATATCTATATCTATATCTATATCTATATCTATATCTATATCTATATCTATATCTATCTATATCTATATCTATATCTATCTAGATATATAGATATAAAGGATAAAAGGATAAAAGGAGAAAGGATATAACAAACATGACGAAGTTCTCACTTTTGAACATTAGAGTAAATCATGTCAGAAAGCCAGGGGGTCGAACAAAAAAAGGCTTCAGTGATCCATCAGTTCTGGCCTTCAGATACATCTCAGTAACTCAGTACAGTCATCCTAAGAGAGTTAGCTAAGGCTGATCCATACTGCTATTGATACCTAGCTAATTCACATATATTTGCCTAGCTGATTTGCATATATTTGCACACAGTTTTTTTTTTTTTAATGCTGTATAGATGCAAGTGCCCATATGCACAGAATTAGCAAGCAGAAACTTCTTGTCCACCTTGCTGAGCAGACACAGCCTGTTTCAGCTGTAGCAGCCTACCTGCAGGCAGAACAGCTAATTTAACAACACAACACAAACCAGCTGCTCTTGACTGCTCTCCTGCTGCAAGTGCCACTTCTGATTGAAATTGCTGGGAAATGAAAGTCCCTGTGTGGCCAGGTTTGTCCCTTTGGAAATTCTACAGTGATCCAGCTACAGACCCATTTGTGGCTTCCTGTGGGACAAAGCATTAGGTCACAGTGTCACAGTCTCACAGTATATCAGAGGTTGGAAGGGACCTCCAGAGATCAGCAGGTCCAACCCCCCTGCCAGAGCAGCATCACTCAGGGTAGTCTGCACAGGAATGCATCCAGGTGGGGTTGGAAGGAGAGAAGGAGAATCCATGACCCCCCTGGGCAGCCTGTTCCAGTGCTCTGCCACCCTCACTCTAAAGAAGTTTCTCCTCATGTTGAGCTGAAATCTTCTCTGTTCAACTTTGAACCCATTGTTCCTTGTCCTATCACTGTGAACCACCCAAAAGAGCCTGGCCCCCTTCACTTGACACCCACCCCTCACATATTGATAGACATTGATCAGATCCCCTCTCAGTCTTCTGTTCTCCAGACTAAACAGCCCCAGGGCTCTCAGGCTCTCTTCCCAGGGGAGATGCTCAAGTCCCTTAAGCATCCTCATGGCTCTCCCTTGGATTCTCTCCAGCAGGTCTCTGTCTCTCTGTCCGATGGACCTAAACAGTTGCACACATCTGCAAAGTGTTTAAATTCTGTTGTACTTGGCTATCAGTTAAGAAAAAAGCATCAAGGTACAAGCCTGCACAAGACTTTCTTTAGGATATGAAGCTCCATCAGACAGCAGAAAGGCCTGATCCACCCCTCCCACTCAGCTGACTTCAGCTAAGAGTAGTGTTGAAAACACAAGAGGACTTGTGTCAACAGTGATAACCATGAGCGTCCATAAAGAGTTCTCACTAACTGAATACATCATCAGAGGTTTGTCTTGCATTTGTCCCAGTTCTCTTAAGGCTTTAGAGCTTCTGAACACAGTTAAAGTTAACAGTGGTCTGTTAGTGATAGTGTTTCTGAATTCCTACAGCTTGGAGTGTGAAGCCTCAGCCAGATGCTCTTCTGGAAGCTGTTCTTACTCTTTCCCTGGTTTCAGGTGTGTCCTACTCCATTCCAAAAGTGGCAGCTCTTAGCAGTGGTTTTGTAGATCTCAGTTCTACTCCCTTGGGAGTTTGTGGGAAGCAACATTCATGAGGGTTTTTTTCCAGAACTTGTCATTAGGTATAGCCTTCTCAGGCATTCTAATTTCAGCCCTTGCCAACCCATCCTGCAGACAGAGAAGTCTGCACCATAGCACCCATTTTTCCTTCCTAGAAATGCTTAAAAGCCTCAACTCAGCCTGGAGAAGAGGAGGCTCAGGGCAGACCTCATTGCTGTCTACAACTACCTGAAGGGAGGTTGTAGCCAGGTGGGGGTTGGGCTCTTCTCCCAGGCAACCAGTGACAGAACAAGAGGACACAGTCTCAAACTGTGCCAGGGGAGGTTTAAGCTGGATGTTAGGAGGAAGTTCTTCCCAGAGAGAGAGATTTGCCATTGGAATGTGCTGCCCAGGGAGGTGGTGGAGTCCCCATCCCTGGAGGTGTTCAAGAAAAGCCTGGATGAGGCACTTAGTGCCATGGTCTGGTTGATTGGCTAGGGCTGGGTGATAGGTTGGACTGGATGATCTTGGAGGTCTCTTCCCACCTGGTCGATTCTATGATTCTATGATTCAAACTCCATCTCGTTTACTGTAAAATATTCACTTTTTCAACCAAAGCCTGAAATGATAATCATGAACTAGGCAGACAGAATTCACAAGATAAGGAGGCAGACCAATAAAGCTGGAATACAGGTTTGTACACTTTACCCCTCACACACTTAACAAAAAACTTACCTAGACTTGGATCCACATTCTTCAGCTTAATCCCTCTTTTTTTTTTTTTTTCCCTGTCTTCCTTGCCTTCAAAAGCCTCTTTTTTTAACTTAAAAAACTTCTGCTGTGATAGCAATGCTCCACCTAGTGGAAATAAAATCCTTCAAACTATTTTAGGACTAGTACAAACTCTGAGAACTTCCCTTACCACTTTCCAGTGGTAAGAAAGAAGTGTTAGTGTGACTGTTAGAGTATAGTGCCAGCTGAAGGACACAAAATGCTGTCACTGAAAAATATAAATAAAAATGAAATAAATAGATGAAATTTTAAAAAAATCTCATGGGCATCTGACATAATTAGGAATCTATCACTGATTTGTTAATGATATTTCATTTTTATATATATGTATAGTTAAAAGAGGTACCTTTACAAAAAGCATTTCTTACTCACTGATTTTTAAAGAGTAAAGAGAAGATCTGTCAGGTTCTGTTGTCTAAAACTAATACATTGCAGCTCAGTAGATTTCACCTTCTTGTCTCTGTAACTTTTGTTTTATTAAATCATTTTTGGTTTTGTTGTAGTGTCTGGAGGCTTCAGCAGGGGATTGACAGCCTCTTCTTTATTTGGGTTGGGGACAAACTTGATGAAGAACTCCCCTTCAAAAGTTCATAATGTGATGGGTTTTTTTCCCCTCACACATTTCATTTACAACTCATAGAACAGGATGAGTTTTTTTTTCATTCCAGAGGGCTCCTCAATTTAAGAAGGACATTGAGAGACTTGAACATGTCCAGAGAAGGGCAATGAGGCTGAGGAGAGGTCTGGAGCACAGCCCTGTGAGGAGAGGCTGAGGGAGCTGGGGGTGTTTAGCCTGGAGAAGAGGAGGCTCAGGGAGACCTCATTGCCATCTACAACTACCTGAAGGGAGGTTGTAGCCAGGAGGGGGTTGGGCTCTGCTCCCAGGCAACCAGCAGCAGAACAAGAGGACACAGTCTCAAGCTGTGCCAGGGGAAGTTTAGGCTGGAGATGAGGAGAAAGTTCTTCACAGAAAGAGTAATTGGCCATTGGAATGTGTTGCCCAGGGAGGTAGTGGAGTCACCATCCCTGGTGGCGTTCAACAAAAGCTTGGCTGTGGCACTTGGAGCCATAGTTTAGTTGTCAGGAGGTGTTAGGGATTAGGTAATAAGTTGGATTTGATGATCTCTCGTCTCTTTTCCAACCTGGTTGATTCTGTGATGCTATGATTCTGTGAATTTCAGATGAAGGAGTGTATGGAATAGACAGAAGTCTTTAGGAGCCTCTGGGGGTTATGTGTGAGACAAGGCAGTGAAGAATCATTCATTGTATTATCCATGGGTAAAAACCTGCAGTGCACAGGGCCCTTGTACCCCTGAGAACTTGCACACACTCGAAAGCATCAAGCTATCAAATCTTTTGATAAATTAAAAAGAACAACTACAAGATCCCCACCTCTCTTATGACATTACTGCAATCTCATGCAATTACAATACTCCAAGCAGCCAGCATGGGAAGCACACTGAACAGATTACACAGCTGCATACATTGCAGAAAGATTTTTGGTCATTGTGAAGGGTAAGACAGACAGCTCCCACTGAAAGTCAGTGAGAATTTGTGGTGCTTTCCTCCCCTGAAAATCCCTCTTCTCATCCCTCTTCTCTTCACGTTCCTAGATTCTTGCTGATGCACAAGGAAATGCTAAAGTCATTCAAAACAAAAGCCAAGCTAAGCATCTGTAGATCATTATATGTATGTGGGTATGCATCTACACATACATCAACACACTCCATAGTGCAAATCCTGGCCAGATTGTTGTCTGGGGGTTGTTCTCATGCAGTGACTTGTTTCCAAACAACACTTACACAACCAATAAATTACATGATGTCAACACAAGGGAGATACAGAAACAGAAGCCTGCAGGGATAATCAAAACCTGTCCAAAATAATATGCTCATTTTTTTAATTCATTCAGGGTCTGTTTTCTCCTTTCCTTTTCGTGCTGCAGTATCCATCCTCCATCTCCTCCAATATCATCTTCTTCAAGACCTTAAATCATCACAGTTCACAGGTTGAGTGGAAGCAAAAAAAAAAAAAAATATGACAAATGTTTTTGAGGCAACAGTTTCATTCTTATTAATGATATTTCCAGCCTAAGGTTCAGATTACATCTATCTCCTTCCATCAAGGTAACCTTCCTCAATATCAGTCATTTAACTTACATTGAGGCTGACACAAGCCTGCTATGGAACAACGTAGCAAAGAAGTGAGATTTGACTTTGCATACAGAAATAGGCAGGAAAAAATTACCATGCAGAAAGGGAGGGGTTGAATTTAAAGAGCACTGCTTTCTCTGCACTGAGTCCTCATTCATGAATGCTTAATATACAGGAAGGGTGAGGTAGCCCAGAACTTTCTGAACTGTTCCCACTGGGGTGCACCCCTGTTGTTACACAGTATGTCAGCTCTGTCTTTAACAGTTCCTTTTGCTCTGAGCCTCCTGGTGTGGATTTCTGCTTGTTCCAAAGAGAAATCTTAGTTAGAAATCCACCCAGTGCCAATGTAAAGACAGGGAACTTCTTTGTAAGAATGTGGTGGATGAGAAGCTCAACAGGAGCCAGCAGTGTGCACTTGCAGCCCAGAAAACCAACCAGAGCCTGGGCTGCAGCAAGAGAAGCATAGCCAGCAGGGGCAGGGAGGTGATTCTCCTCCTGTACTCCACTCTGGTGAGACCCCACCTGAAGTACTGCATCCAGTTCTGGAGCCTCTATTTCAAGAAGGATCTGGAGGTGCTGGATTGTATCCAGAGAAGGGACACGAGGATGATGAGAGGGCTGGAGCACCTCTGTGATGGAGACAGAGACAGCTGGGGTTCAGTCTAGAGAGGAGAAAGCTCCAAGGAGACCTTATTGTGGCCTTCCAGCATCTAAAGGGGGCCGACAGGAAAGCTGGGGAAGGACTTTTTTGGGTGTCAGGTAGTATAGGACCAGAGGCAATGGAACAAAACTAGAAATGGGTAGATTCAGACTGGATGTCAGGAAGAAGTTCTTTACCATGAGGGTGGTGAGACCCTGGAACGGGTTGCCCAGGGAGGTGGTGGAAGCCTCATCCCAGGAATTTTTCAAGGCCAGGCTGGATGTGGCTGTGAGCAACCTGCTCTAGTGTGAGGTGTCCCTGTCCATGGTAGGGGGGTTGGAACTAGATGATCCTTGTAGTCCTTTCCAACCCTGACCATTCTGTGATTCTATGATTATTCCAACCCACAAGGCAGAGAGTAAAGGTCAAGGGAAAAAAAAATATTAATTTAATTTGGTGGGATAAATGCATTTCAGTAAGAATCAGAAATTATGGCAAAAATTGACCAAGCTACTTTCAGCAATTTGTCCTGTTAGAAATATGGCCAAGATAAACTTGTTAATTTCCTTCATAGTTTAATCTAAATTGTCTTGTCTCACAGAGTCTGAAGATTTAAAGGTCATATGCTTGACCTTCAGGAAAAGATGAACAACAGAGATGAAAGCTTATGATTTTGTCTTGTCAGAAACTAGGTTTAGATAAATAATGAAATTCTTGCCTATTCTCTCAGAACTGCTGATTTCCTCTCTACTGACCGCTCTCTATAATGAATCTATTTTATCACCTTTAACCCTCTCAGAAAAAACTCTTTTTTTCTCTGAGAAACAAGGAAGATAAATTATTAAACAGGCTATTTGATACAGTAGCATTTCCTAAAGTAAAAACTTTGGTGTAAGATTTGCAATTTTAATCCATTCTCTTGGTAAAGGAAAGCCAATTCTTAAGGTAGTTCCTTAGTATCCTTAAGTATCTGCATTGACTCCTGCCAAGCAGTAATTATTCAGCCTCTTTATCAAAGGCTTTTTTTAAAATTTGAGCTTCTTTTTTTTCTTAATATTAGTTTCTTTTATGAGGCTTTAGTTGTCCTTTATTTTGTTGCTTTGGTTTTATTATTTTATTATATATTTTTCTTTATTATTATTATTATTATTATTATTATTATTATTATTATTATTATTATTATTATTATTATTATATTATCTATTATTTAACATATTCTAATTTTACCTTTATTGTTATTCTTTTTATTAATATTGTTGTTATTATTATTGCTGTTATTATTACCATTGTCATTATTATTATTATTATTATTATTATTATTACTACTACTACTACTATTTTCATTATTATTTCTATCCCTTTTTGTTTTCATGTAACATAACTGAACATTATTGCCAAAAAAATTTGGATGAACACTGAGCAAAGAAATTGAAAGACCAGGAGGCATATGTTTCTAAATCACCTGGCTGGTTGTAAATGCCTTCCCCTCCCCTGCGATGATATTGCAACCACTGATGAGAATAGGGCATAGACCTGTTGTAAGATCTCAGTATTAAACACATATCCTGCTGTTTAGCAGCTGTTTAAGTAAACCAATACTTATGTCCAAGCCAATATGGTAAGAACTTCAGCCTGGGTTGAGGCAATTCCAAGCACAAATCCAGGCTGGGCAGTGACTGGCTGGAGAACAGCCCTGAGGAGAGGGACTTGGGGGTGCTGGTGGAGAAGAAGCTCAACAGGAGCCAGCAGTGTGCACTTGCAGCCCAGAGAGCCAACCAGAGCCTGGGCTGCATCAGGAGAAGTGTGGCCAGCAGGGCCAGGGAGGGGATTCTCCCCCTCTGCTCTGCTCTGCTGAGACCCCACCTGGAGTACTGCATCCAGTTACTGCCTCTGTTCCTAGAGGGATATGGACATGCTGGAAGGAGTCCAGAGAAGGGCCACCAGGATGATCAGAGGCTGGAGCACCTCTGCTATGAGGACAGACTGAAAGAGTTGGGGCTGTTCAGTCTGGAGAAGTAGGCTCTGAGGTGACCTTCTTGTGACCTTTCAGAATCTGAAAGGGGCTCCAAGAAATCTGGGGAGGGACTTTTTAGGATCTCAGGTAGTGATAGGACTGGGGGGAATGGAACAAAGCTGGAAGTGAGGAGATTCAGGCTGGATGTGAGGAAGAAGTTCTTCCCCATGAGAGTGGTGAGAGCCTGGAATGGGTTGTGCAGGGAGGTGGTTGAGGCTCCATCCCTGGAGGTGTTTGCAGCCAGGCTGGATGAGGCTCTGGCCAGCTTGGTGTAGTGTAGGGCAATACCTACAGGGAAAGAGGAATTGGTCATTGGAGAGTTTCTGTCAGAGTACCTTTTACACACTGGAGCAAGTAGATCAACCTGAATTTGGTAGGCTTGCAGTATCTGGTGAGTTTGCTAGTGCCTTTTTAGATAAATTTTTAATAACTCAGGAGAAAACTTTAACAGTAAAAGTAGAGGGCAATGGAAACTCATAGGAGATTGGTTTCAAGCATAAAGGTAAAAACTTCCTGGAACAAGAAGCAGTCTTCTGCAACTTGTTGCAACAGTCAATTTTGGAGATAGACAGCATCAGCAGGTTGAGCAAGGATTTCACCCTCCTCCTTGAACAAGCCCATAAATAGGTTTTAACTGAACAAAGCAGACATGCCTGTGCCCTCTGATATTTGTCATCCAACTACAGGGGATGGTGTTTGATGGGAACAGGCTGTGCAGAGCCTCCAAGCTTGCATGCTCTCTCTGGTGACATCTCTTTTGCTACCATTGGAGACTGCATAGCAGACTAAATGAAGCCCTTGTCCAACCCAGTGAGGCTCAATCAGTGGGCCAAGGCCAACTATATGAGATTCAACCACTGTAAATCCATCATCTGTGTAGATTCTAATGTTGTCCTAAATTACTTCCATTACCTTCTGGTTCTTAGGTACATTCACAAAGAATTCTTAGTGCTGTAAATGTGCATAAGGCTCAGCCTCACAAGAATATAAAGTAGCTCTGCACAGACAGCTTCTTCACTGAAAGGGTTCTCAAACAATGGAATAGACTCAGGGGTAGAGCTTAATGCTGGTTGTCTCCTGGTGACTCCCAAGAAGCAGAGGGACCTGCTGCTCTTGCTCTTTCCAGTAGCCCCTTTGGTGCTGCTCAATGGCATAGATTCCTTCTCAGTTATCATTGGGCTTTTCCTGTGTTAATCTTGTTGGAAGCCCCCTCAGTGATGTTTCCTGACACAGATATCCCACTCTAACCAAGTTTCCTACGAGCTGACTTGAGTCTGCCCAGGAGGGACATATTTCCCAAGTATACACCCCAGATTTTAATATCTCTGGGAAAAGACTGCATCAGCAAGGAGGGGAGAGTGGAGTGGAGCACAAGAAAAAAAATGCAGATGCTTTTTCTTGTAGGAAAACTGTGAACCTCACTTGCACAAGTTTCTTTCTGGTCTCCATCTCTACCAGCCTTTGGCAGGTGGGAATAGTATCTGTGAACCTCAGGTCCCCATCTCACATGGCATTAGTCTGTTTATTACATGAAGCATAGAACCATTCAGGTTGGAAAAGACCCCTGGGATTATCAAGTCCAACCATTGACCCTACCCTGTAAAATTAAGCTCTAAACCGTATGCCCAAGCACCACATCTAAATGACCTTTAAACACATCCAGGGGTGGTGACTCCACCACCTCCTTGGGCACCTTAGTCCAATCTCTGACTACTGTGTGATTTTTTTTTCCCTCTTAATGTCCAGTGTAAACCTACCCTGTTGCAGTTTGAGGCTGTTGATTGTTCTATCACTAATTACCTGTGAGAAGAGACCAGTGCCAACCTCTCTACAATGTCCTTTCAGAAAGCTCACAGAATCACAAAATGTTAGGGGCTGGAAGGGACCTTGAAAGCTCATCCAGTCTAACAACCCTGCCAGAGCAGGATCACGTAGAGCAGATCACACTGCGACACATCCAGAGAGGTTTGGAATATCTCCAGAGAGGGAGACTCCACAACCCCCCTGGGCTGTGTTCCCTGTGTTCTGTCATCCTCACAGTGAAAAAACTTTTCCTCATGTTGTAAGGAGCAATGAGGTCTCCCCTTAGTCTCAGATCTTCAGTCTCTGCCATGGTGATTAAGATACTGCCCATTAAAATTAACATCTATTAAGGCTTCTTGTATCAACCAAAAAAATAAGGTTTTTATCCTGAACTCTATTTTGTACCTACAGTTTTCAGCCAAAACAAAGTCCTCTAGAAAGAGAAAGTGATTTTTTATTAGTTTATTGTTTTTCTTCCTAATCTAGCCCACCAGCCATGGTGAGTCAGAGGGAATCTAAAGATGTATGACTTTGTTTCCTCTTAACTCCTCTGCATTCAACACTAGAGGCAGGTAATTATAATATGAAATTCTGCAAAGGCAGGAACAAAGACATCAAATGTCCCTTCCCTAGAGTTTTCTTGGCATCAGACTTTATTGCTGGGAGTTGTGAAAGCAGCTTTTCCTACAGTTGAGAGAGATATAAACCCTCCATTTCACTTGTACTGACTGGAAATGCATATCTGGAAACCTGAAGATGGCAAAATTCTTCCTTTCAAAATTGCTTGAAAGCTCACATAAGGAAGTCATTGTTCTTATGACCTGCTTACAAAGGCAGAAAAGACTATGGAGGAAAAAGAGACACTGGCAGGCTCAGCCCACAAGTAGAGCACACTGCAGATGAAAAGAGCTGAAGGAAAAAGGCACACATGAGAGTCTTGAAGAGTGGTTGCATGGACATGCTGGCTATTTGTGGTAGTTTTAGGCTATGCCTTTAGCATTTTTCACAGACAGAAAGTGGTAAAATGTAAATAAATCACTATTGGGTGTGAGAAGGAAAACAATGATTATTCTAACCAATCCCATTGGAGAGATATCTACCAGAAGATTTGGTTCCCAAAACAATTTCTCTCTCTTCTTGCTTCCTCAGGCTGGGAGATGCTAACTTGCTTCTGCTTGACCTTGGCTGCATTGTTTTGACTACTGTTAACTTCTCTTCTTCTGTCTCTTGTCCCTTTTGCACAGAGGGGTAGTGGAGGAGGCAGGGAAGGGAGAAGCTGTTGCAGCTCCCCTGGTCTTTGGCCAGGGGGGTCCTTGTGTTTTTATTAATTGTAAATACCTGTAAATATTGTAAATATTGCATATTTTGTACATATTCACTGCCTTCCATTGTAGCTTGTAGTTTTGCTGGTAAATACAGCTTTCATTTTGCTTCCAACTGAGTAGGTCAGGCAAATTTAATTGGGGGGAGGGGGGGGTGGGGTAGAGAGAGGAATTTTCAACCCACCACACTATTCCAAAATCACTTGCTCTGAACATGCACTGCATCTCTTGGATAAAGTAAGTGCCATTTTGTCCCTGATTAATTTTATGGATTGAGAGGAACTCTCTGATTACAGTTACCATATTGATTTGTCTGCTGACATGGGTAATGATTTTAATTGTACCTCTTTATGCTAAATACTTTTGACTAACTTGGCATCAAATCCGAAGGATCTGTGGAGTGCTTCGTTTGCTATTGTGTTTCAACTAAATGTTTCAGCTTCCTCTTCTTAAAGATTTGAGTGAATAAAAGCCAGACCTTCAGTAAACAGGAAACTTTCACAGATTGAAGCAAATGGATGCAATTTGAGAGGAGTAACTATCTGAAATGGACATATAGACATCACAATGGTTTGCAAGCCAAAGGAAAGATAAAACCATAGATCTAATTAAATCAAGAAAAAAAAAAAGTGAAATAAAGACCGTAAAAGTAAGATGCATTTTGGGAAAAGCCAAAATGCCAGGAGATTGGAGATAGCAGCAGTGAGGATCAGTTTTGCTCCCTGCACTCCCATCTTGCTGTATTTTGCTCTCAAGCCTCTTTTTCCCTCTGTGGTATCAATGGAGAGGAGGAGCTGGTTATTGTAGCCCAGGAGTATGTCTCATCTTTCCTGCTGCTGCAATTTATTGAGGGTTAGAAGATTGCTACTTGTGTCTGCACAGGGTTCTATGCAGGGGTATGAGTCTGCTCAGTGAATAAAGCTCAACCCAATGTGCATTGCTTTGGTCTAGCCACATGCTGAAGAAATGCTCTGCAGCTCAATCTTTATTCCAAAGTGCAGTCTCTGTCCCACAGCCTTTTTCTTCTTTGCCAGTGCCTCTCCTCAGCTGCTGTGACAGTTAATAGAATTCAGTACTTTTTAAGAAACCTAGATTAATCCACGTTGGAAAAGACCTATATGATCATTGAGCCCAACTGTCAACCGAGCACTGGCAAGTCCATCACCAAACCATGTCCTTGAGTGCCACATCTACACAGCTTTTAAATACCTTCAGGGATGGTGACTCAACAGCTTCCCTGGGCAGCCTGTTCCAATGCTTGACAACCCAAAACTCTGCCACTGACACCAGTCACTGAGCCAGATGTTGACCTGATGAGTTTTTCTTTCTTCCTTTGTCATTGTCTGATGGGTTTTTCTTTCTTCCTTCATCATTCTCTACAACTGGAAGGATAGAGGAGAAGACTGATTGTGCTCCTGATCTTTTGACCAGTCTTCTGAAATCCCTGAAGTCTCTCTTGATTGCCCTCAGACTTCTTGTTACAACTTTATAGCTGCCTACCTGAAAAAGCAGTAAAGGATAATAATCTAAGGACTATAGCAGGGCAGGAAACTTTCTCAGCACATCTTTAACCTAGGTCCCAGGGAGGCAACAGCCCTCCTGGGGTGGTTTTAAGACTATGCCTTTAATTTCTTTTCACAGAGTTCAAGCAGAAAAGTAAAAGAATGTAAATAAATCGCAACTGGGTGTAAGATAGAAAGATAATGATTATTTTAAACATTTCCATTGGAGAGATAGAAACCTTTAAGATTCACTTCTCCAAACAAAGTTCAGTCTGTCTGGTGTTTTACTGCTGGGCAGTCTAGCAGGGTGCTTCTTCCTTTCTCTTCTGGCTTTCTTTGCTGAAGAAGATAATGTACTGACCTTGAAAGCTAAGTTCTGACAACCTCTCTGCTGCTTGGCTTTCTTCCTTTTGCCAGGGGGGTCTGGAGAAGGCAGAGAAGGGGGAGGCAGTGGGACAGCTTTCCTGGCTTTGGCCAGGAGGGTTTTGTGCTGTTTCTGTTAATTGTACCTATCTGTAAATATTGTAAATGTTGTATATTTTGTATTTATTCATTGCATTACATTGAAGATTGTAGTTTTTGCTTGTAAAATACAGCCTCATTTGCTTCCAAGCTGAGTTAGTCTGGTGTGGTTCATGTGGGAAGGGACTTTCAACCCACCACACCTCCCCAGGAGGGCTTCTGTTTCCTTCAGAAGAGAGTCACCCCTGCCAATGAGCCACCTTCTCTTATTTCTGTGACAGGTTTTGACACAAGGCAGAGTCTGACTCAACCCTGGCAACACCTCCAACCTAAATGGACCATTGCCTTCATCACTGTGTGTTTCCATGTGCAAAGCCTCATTATGCAAGGGCATCTGGGAAGGATGGGTAGTCACAGAGGAGATGCACCTGATTCACTAGCAAGGAACTTGTTGCTATTTCTTCCTCTCCCTTAAGTCACCACATTCAGCCAGACAGGGAGAGGATAGGTCTGGCAGTTTTAGGCTATGCCTAGGAAATTTTTCCACAGATCTTGAGGAAAAAATAGTAGAATGTAAATAAATTACCATTGGATGTAAAAAGGAAAATGAAGATAAGGTCTAATCCCATTGGTCTGGTATCTAACATAAAGTTAGTTGTGTACACTAACTCTTCCTCTTTCCAGCCTTCTTCACTCTAACAGATACTAGCTAGTGCTTCTGCTAGCTTGCTGACCTTGGCTGTGTTCCTTTGTTGTGGTTAAGTACTAATTCTCTGCTTTTCTTCTGCTTTCTCTTGTCCCATGTACAGGGGGGGGAGGAAGCTGTTGGTACCCCCTGGTTTTGTCCAGGGGGGGGGTCCTGCCTTGTTTATAAATTGTAAATAGAATCACAGAATCACAGAAGCATTCAGATTGGAAAAGACCCTCAGGATCACCAAGTCCAACCAATAAATACATGCCAATATTGTATGTTTTGTATACAGTCATTGCATTTCATGTTTCTGGACTATAGTTTTGCTTGTAAATACAGCTTCATTAACTTTCCAACTGAGCTGCTCTGGCAATTTTATGTTGGGGGTAATTTCAACCTACCACAACAGGGGATACTCCGTATCATTCATCCAACCTGCTGAACAGCACTGTCCCAGGGAAGGTAGGATATGATTCTCTTGGACTCTCTGCTACTCTTCAACCTGCTCACCGCCTCCCAGAGTTCTGTAACTTAAGCAGAGGAGTTCCTCTGCCTAGGTGTACCTCCTAGTGATGTGCTCATTGATGCCCTTAGGTACTGGTGTAAGAGCAGGGTACAGTCTGGAATCTGACACCTGAGTGGCAGCAGGTTTCCATCTGAGCTCTGCTGGGGCAGCCACATGAGTCATGGTGGGTGCAGAACTCAGAGAGGCCATGGCTTTCTGCTGGATGGGTACCATTTTCTGCAGGCCTATCCAGAAGCTGTCCAAAAGAAACTCAACCCTCAACCACCAAAGCACAGCTGACATCCTCCCACCCACTCTTTTTCAGCTGTTTGTATTAAACATACTTTTTATCTCTCAAACTGCATGTAAGATGAAGATACCTTCATCTTTTACCTGCCTAAGTAGTGTTAGATCACATTCTCTGTAATTCACTGATATTTCTGACAGAGAACTCAAACCTAAGATCTTACTCATCATAAAAGAAGACACAGGGATTCAGTAACAATTCATGAGGCAGGATGTGTGCTAAGATTTCCCTGTTGAAGCACCCAGGAAAGTTTAGAGATACTTAATATTCAGAGCTTCCCTTGTACAGTTATTTCTATAAATATAGTGTATCACAGAATCAGCCAGGTTGGAAAAAACCTCAGAGATCATCAAGTCCAACCTATTACCTAATCCCTAACACCTCCTGACAACTAAACCCTGGCTCCAAGTGCCACAGCCAAGCTTTTGTTGAACACCTCCAGGGATGGGGACTCCACCACCTCCCTGGGCAACACATTCCAATGGCCAACCACTCTCTCTGTGAAGAACTTTCTCCTCACCTCCAGCCTAAACTTCCCCTGGCACAGCTTGAGACTGTGTCCTCTTGTTCTGGTGCTGCTTGCCTGGGAGAAGAGCCCAACCCCCACCTGGCTACAACCTCCCTACAGGTAGTTGTAGAGAGCAATGAGGTCTCCTCTGAGCCTCCTCTTCTCCAGGCTAAACACCCCCAGCTCCCTCAGCCTCTCCTCACACGACTGTGCTCCAGACCCCTCCCCAGCCTCATTGCCCTTCTCTGGACACATTCAAGTCTCTCAACGTCCTTCTTAAATTGAGGAGCCCAGAACTGGACACAGCACTCAAGGTGTGGTCTAAGCAGTGCTGAGTCCAGGGCAGAATGACTTCCCTGCTCCTGCTGGCCACACTGTTCCTAATGGCCAGGATGCCATTGACCTTCTTGGCCACCTGGGCACACTGCTGGCTCATGTTCAGCTGCTGTCAACCAGTACCCCCAGGTCCCTTTCCACCTGGCTGCTCTCCAGCCACTCTGACCCCAGCCTGTAGCTCTGCATGGGGTTGTTGTGGCCAAAGTGCAGCACCTGGCACTTGGACTTGGTGAATGCCATCCTGTTGGACTCTGCCCATCTGTCCAGCCTGGCAAGGTCCCTCTGCAGAGCTCTTCTACCCTCCAACAGATCAACACTTGATCCCAGCTTGATGTAGATAAGCTTTGCAAGATTCAGTCATGTGCTACCCATGTCATGTAGGTTAAGGCCCAATTGTAAAACCATAGAGATAAAAGTCCTACAGGGGCCTGGAGAGTCCCAGAGGCAGGCTCAGGATATTGTAATTTGTTTTTCTATTCCCTTTTCCTGTATCTCCCTATATGAGAAACAAATTTTCCCAGTCAGCTCTCTCTCCAGATGCATGACTTGTAGCACTGGGAAGGTTTGGCTGGCTGGGGAATATTTTTTGCTATGTCATTGAGGGATAGCTGAGGTCTAGTTTGGGGCTTAGCTGGGGTGGGGGGGTGGGAGGTTAGGCCAGGATCAATTCTGAATAGATACATAGATAGATAGATTAGATAGATAGAGAGATAGATACATACATACATAAATACATACATGGATAGATAATGATAGATAGATACATAGATAGATAAATAGATAGATGGATAGATAGACAGATAGATGGATAGATGGATAGATAAATAGATGGATGGATGGATAGATAGATAAATACATAGATGATAGATAGATAGATAGATAGATAGATGTATAGATAGATAGATAGATAGATGGATAGATAGATATATGAATAGATAAATAGATGGATAGATAGATAGATGGATGGATAGAGAGATAGATAGATAAATAGATGGATAGATAGATGATAGATAGAGAGATGTATAGATAGATAGATGTATAGATAGATAGATAGATGGATAGATAGATAGATAGATAGATAGATGGATGGATAGATAGATAGATAGATAGATAGATAGATGGATAGATAGATAGATAGATAGATAGATAGATAGATAGATAGATAGATAGATAGATAGATAGATGATAGATAGATGATAGATAGACAGATAGATAGATATCTCCTTTTACAATGGTACCTTTGTATTTACTTTTGTGAACAGTATTTCTATTTATCTCCAATTCTGTGTGAGTGTGTTTATTTACCCCTTTGGGGTAAATTCCTTCTGTCTTCAGTCAGGAGCTATTCCAGCTCAATCCAAGACAATATCCATTTAGACTGCTAAACAGAATTGATGGCAAAACTCTTTACCAAAGACAGCAAAATGATAAAGAGTTTTCAGCCTAGCAAAAAATGACTTTACAACTGTGGCCATAGTTATTGTTACTGATTGCAATTATTATCATACATTATGTATTTTCCTGCTACTGTTAGTAACTTTAAACAGCTAACTACCACTATTTGCTCCATTTTATTAGGCCATTATATTTTTATTGCTTTAGAACTCCTCATTGTTATTGCCAGCATGTGAATGTCTTGCATTGCAAATGTCTTCATTATCAGTGAAATCTGCAAGGAAGCAGAGAGCACTTTGGTCACTATTCCTGGAAAAACAAAACCAAACAAAAAAGAAAAAAAGAAATCATAGACTGCCCTTGCTAGCTCAGAAAACTATCTATATGCTGAACTAAAAAACTACCCAGAGCAAATAGCAAAATTTCAGCAAGAATCATCCTGCTCCCTGCAGATGCTCCATCTACAATGTCAGAGAGAAAATTAATAGTAAGCTGATTCCATCCCTTGAGACTGTAGCCTAATAAAAGAAAGTAATCATCCATCAAACCTTTATGCATTGCATATCTTTATTACCCTCCTTTCTGCTCTTCTTTGTATCATTATAGCAATATATAAGCTATAATATAGGCTCAGAGGAAATCTTATCAACATGTATAAATGCCTCATAGGGAGAGCAGAAGACAGCACTGCTTTCTTCCCAGGTGTGCCCAGCGATAAAACAAGAAGGAATGGGAACAAATTGAAATAGAAGGAATTCCAATAAACATAAGAAGCAGTCACACCTGCAATCCTGTGTCCAGTTTTGGGCTCCCAGGTTCAAGAGAGACAGAGACCTGCTGGAGAGAATCCAAGGGAGAGCCATGAGGATGATTTGGGGACTTGAGCATCTCCCCTCTGAAGAGAGACTGAGAGCCCTGGGGCTGTTTAGTCTGGAGAAGAGAAGACTGAGAGGGATCTGATCAATGTCTATCAATATGTGAGGGGTGGGTGTCAAGGGGAGGGGGCCAGGCTCTTTTGGGTGGTTCACACTGATAAGACAAGGAACAATGGGTTCAAACTTGAACAGAGAAGATTTCAGCTCAACATGAGGAGAAACTTCTTTAGAGTGAGGGTGACAGAGCCCTGGAACAGGCTGCCCAGGGGGGTTGTGGAGTCTCCTTCTCTGGAGACTTTCCAGTCCCAGCTGGATGCATTCCTGTGTGGACTACCCTGAGTGATGCTGCTCTGCAGGGGGGTTGGACCTGATGAACTCTTGAGGTCCCTTCCAGGCTCTGATAAACTGTGATACTCTGATACTGTGATATTTCTGCCTCTTGCCATTGGTTCTTACCCATTTTTTTCTGTGAGTTTGATACAGACTTTTGTGGACAAAACCACCCATGGCAAAAGGAGAAAATGAATATAATCATACAACAATCACATAGGTTGCCCAGGGAGGTTGTGGATGTGCCCTCCCTGGAGGTGTTCAATGCCAGGTTGGATAAGGCCTTGAGCAGTCTGATCCAGTGGGAGGTATCCCTTGCCCATGTCAGGGGTGTTGGAACTAGGTGATCTTCAAGGTCCCTTCCAACCCAAACTGTTCTACACATCTATGAATCTATCATTCTATCAATCTGTGAATCTATGAATCTGTGAAAACTGATCTGTTGTTAAACACAAGCGGGCAGTAAATTAAGTCATGGACTTGTCTCACTTCAATTGATTTTCAGTATTTTAACTTTCTATCAGATTTTTTTGCCCCTTATCAATTCCTTAAATCTTCAGTTGTTTGACATCTACAGATGAGACTGTTTACAAAGGCCTGTGGGGATAGGATCAGGGTCAGTGGCTTCAAACTAGGGAAGAGCAGATGTAGATTGGGTATTAGGAACAGGTTCTTTACTCTGAGGGTGGTGGAACACTGGAACAGGTTGCCCAGGGAAGTGGTTGTGGCCCCATCCCTGGAGATATTCAAAGTAAGGCTCAACAGGGCTCTGGGTAACCTGATCTGATGGAGGATGTCCCTGCTGACTGCAGAGGGGGTTGGACTACATGACCTCCAGAGGTCCCTTCTAACCTAGACCATTCTATTATTCTGTGATTCTATGATCAGGGATTTAGAACCAACAAGTAAAGCTTATGTAAAACATCCATGGCTGAAACATATTTTGAAGTGTTTCTTTGTTATTTCCTTTTGACTGGACTGGATGACCTTTGAGGTCTCTTCTAACTGGCTGTTTTCTGTGATTCTGTGTATAAGAGTCCAAATTCAAATGTCTGAAACAGGTTGAAAGAATATTTTCTGACACCCCCCCTCCCCCCCCCCAAAAAAAAAAACAGCCAAACTTAAAATCCTAAAAGTATGCAAAGCATTTTAATGTGGTGGAGTGTTTAGTTCACCCATTCCGAAAAACCTGGGATTCACTTGTGGCTTTTCAACTTACAAGGAATGTAATTACCTCAAAATGAATGTTAATGAAAATTTTATACTCTCCTACCACCATCTATCCTGACTAAACATTATTCACTTACTATGAATCCCACTACATTAATTAGCCTAGTATATCATATGCAGAATAGAGGAGTGAGTATTGTAAGATCATTCCACACAGAAATAAAACATACAGCACTATCTTGGGTTGTTTTCAGACAGGTTATTTCATTTTCACTGCTTTCAAATCTACTACTTCAGTAAATAAGTTTTTTTTCTTTTTTTTAAAGTTTTGATTGGGATTCACTTATGTAAGTCATTTGCTCTCAGAAGTATATTAAGGAACTTTTAAAGTATTAAATCTTATTCACTGTCTCATTCAAGTTAAAAAGTTTCCAACAGCCATACAATTGTCTTTCAGAAGTGGAAGGTAGGATTTAATTTTGACTTTTGCCATAGTCTTCATCTAGGTACTTGATCACAGTATTACAGAATCACAGAATTCCAGGGGTTGGAAGGGAACTCCAGAGATCACAGAGTCCCATCCCTCTGTCAAAGCAGGATCACTTAGGGCAGGTCACACAGGAATGTATCCAGGTGGGTTAGAAAAGTGCCCATAGAAGGAGACTCCACAACCTCTCTGGGCAGCCTGTTCCAGGGCTCCATCACCCTCACATTCAAAACATGGTGTTAAAAAAAAAGCTTGATGTGGCACTTGAAGCCATGGTTTAGTTGTCAGGAGGTGTTAGGGATTAGATAACAGGTTGGAGTTGATGATCCCTAAGGTCTTTTCCAACCTGGTTCATTCTGTGTGATTCTGTGATTAATGGTAAAGAAGTGTCTCCTTGTGTTGAGGTGGAACCAGCTCAACACAGCTTGTACCCATTGTTAAGGAACTGGGCACCACCCAAAAGAGCCTGGCACCTTCATCTTGACACCCACCCTTCAGATATTTGTAGACATCAATAAGATGTTCAGATCCCCCATCATCCTCATAGCTCCCCACTGGGCTCTCTCCAGCTGACCCCTGTCTCACACATAGACACTTCTGCGTAGAATACACACATTCTATGTATGTAGATAAAAGGGGAGGATTTTAGTGCTTTGATGAATAAACATCTATAATATCACCTCTCAGCAGGGATGCCATAGCATCCACTGGCTCCTTCAGAACCCTGGGATGAATCCTGTCAAGCTCCACATTCTTGTGAACATTCAGCCGACACTGCCAGTCCCTTACCATTTCAGTACCCACAGATGGAATCTCTTTTCCTTCTTTTTATTGCTTTTCCTTGTTTTCCTTAAACCAAATATTTAGGTGTTTATCTTACCACAAGAACTACTATTAAATAACTTTCACAACTCTGTATTTCCAGACCTGCAAACACCAAAAGCTTGGATATGTTTTTGTGCTATACGATACCTCATGAAGTTTAATAAGGACAAGTGCAAGGTCCTACATCTGGGGAGAAATAACAACAGGCACCAGGACAGGTTAGAGGCTGCCCTGCTGGAAAGCAGCTCCACAGGAAAGACCTTGGAGTGCTGGTGGGCAGCAAGTTCTGCATGGAACAGGAATGTGCCCTGGTGGCCAAGAGAGCCAATGGGATCCTGGGGTGGATCAAGAAAGGTGTCCAGCAGGGCTAGGGAAGTTCTTCTACCTCTCTACTCTGCCCTGGTGAGACCACAGCTGCAATCCTGTGTCCAGTTTGGGGCTCCCCAGTTCAAGAGAGACAGAAACCTGCTGGAGAGAATCCAAGGGAGAGCCACAAGGATGCTTAGGGGACTTGAGCATCTCCCCTGTGAAGAGAGACTGAGAGCCCTGGGGCTGTTTAGTCTGGAGAAGAGAAGGCTGAGAGGGGATCTGATCATTGTCTATCAATATGTGAGGGGTGGGTGTCAAGTGGAGGGGGCCAGGCTCTTTTGGGTGGTTCACAGTGATAAGACAAGGAACAATGGGTTCAAACTTGAACAGAGAAGATTTCACTTCACCATGAGGAGAAACTTCTTTAGAGTGAGGGTGACAGAGCCCTGGAACAAGCTGCCCGGGGGGGTTGTGGAGTCTCCTTCTCTAGAGACTTTCCAAACCCATCTGGCTGCATTCCTCTGCAGACTATCCTAGATGATCCTGCTCTGGCAGGGGGCTTGGACCTGATGAGGTCCCTTCCAACCTCTGATATACTGTGAGACTGTGATACTGTGAGACTGTGATACTCTGAGGATACTGTGATACCTACTGGTCCCAAAATTGCCTAAAGAAAAAGCCCTCCAAATTTTCTAATCATGTCAGTAAGATCTACATAGGCTTAAATAGTCATAAGAGGTTAAAGAGATTCAATTGGCTGTCTACATAATGAAATATTAGTTTAGATCATTTAATTTTTTATCTTTGGTTTTAATTCACATTAGAATTTAGTCAAGGAGTCCTTCAGCTCTAGAAAAGAAAAATGCCGCATATAGCTACGTTATCTTTGTTTAGTGCACTCAAGAGCTGGATGCAAAACCCACTGAAGGTGGTTAAAAAAGACTCCAGCTGCTGTTAGTTGGCTTTAGAATTAGTCTCTCCTGTGCTTGTTATTTTCTGTTTGTGGCTGGGGTAAATGATGTCCCATTTCACTCACGGCTTGCTCAAGCTGGAACATATCTGGCATACAATCAAAATTCATCCCATAGTGAGCATCAGAATGAGCTATTCTACTTATGTTCAAGCTGCCCTCAATATTAATTTCACCAACTTAATATTTCAGGCAGAAGAGGTTGCAACTGGAAGGCTCAAAAGTCACAAGTGTCATTTTCTACCTCATGTGCTCCATCTCAGCCGTTTGTTTTCGCTGGCCATGAACTCATTAAGAACCGAATTACCAGAGTGGGAAAACAAATCTGATTGACTTCAATAATGATGATATGGCAGCAGTCACCTGTAAAATACTGGCACCTGCACACAGTATTAAAATTTTAACCACTGGAGACTGTGTTTACCGAAGAGAATCATATTAACATAACATTTGACATTCATGCCACTAGGGTGACTGCTAGAGAAGACAGAAAGGCAAACACTGGATTTGCTATCTTTTTCTCTTTGTGGTCAAATATAAAAACATTAACCATTTATTTCATCCTTTGATTAGGCACAGAGATGAATAATATTGCAATCATTCAGGCTTTAATTTCTAAGCTATTTTCTACGTGGCTGGACAGAGTCACGAAGACCAGAGAATAACAGGTGCCAAGGGTTGTAACATAACAGCTTTGAGACTTGTCCTTAGATGTGCACTTTCCTGAGAGAACAGGAGGAAGCTCCTGGCAAAGCTGGCAGCTCCTGGCTTGGGCAGATTCACTCTGAAATGGGTCAAGAACTGGCTGGAGGGCCAGGCCCAGACAGTGGTAGTGAATGGTGCCACATCCAGTTGGTGGTCAGTCACTTGTGGTGTCCTCCAGGGATCAGTGCTGGGCCCCATCCTGTTCAATATATTTTTAGATGATCTGGATGAGGGGATTGAGTCCATCAGCAGTAGGTTTCCAGATGACACCAAGTTAGGAGCAGGTGTGGCTCTGTTGGAGGGTAGGAGGGCTCTGCAGAGGGACCTGGCCAGGCTGGATGGGTGGGCAGAGGCCAATGGGATGAGATTGAACAAGGCTAAGTGCAGGGTTCTACACTTTGGCCACAACAACCCCAAGGAGCACTACAGGCTGGGGTCAGAGTGGCTGGAGAGCAGCCAGGCAGAGAGGGACCTGGGGGTGCTGGTTGATAGTAGGCTGAACATGAGCCAGCAGTGTGCCCAGGTGGCCAGGGGAGCCAATGGCATCCTGGCCTGGATCAGGAATAGTGTGGCCAGCAGGAGCAGGGAGGTCATTGTACCCCTGTACACAGCACTGGTCAGGCCACACCTTGAGTGCTGTGTCCAGTTCTGTCCAGTCCAGTCCTCAGTTCAAGAGAGATGTTGAGGCACTGGAACGTGTCCAGAGAAGGGCAATGAGGCTGGGGAGGGATCTGGAACACAAACCCTATGAGGAGAGGCTGAGGGAGCTGGGGGTGTTTAGCCTGGAGAAGAGGAGGCTCAGAGGAGACCTCATTGCTGTCTACAACTACCTGAAGGGAGGTTGTAGCCAAGTGGGGTTTGGACTCTTCTCCCAGGCAACCAGTTGCAGAAGGAGGGGAGACAGACTCAAGCTGTGCCAGGGGAGGTCTAGGCTGGGTGTTAGGAGGAAGTTCTTCACAGACGGAGTGATTGCCCATTGGAATGGGCTGCCCAGGGAGGTGGTGGAGTCTCCATCCCTGGAGATGTTCAAGAAAAGCCTGGATGAGGCACTTAGTGCCATGGTCTGGTTGATTGGATAGGGCTGGGTGATAGGTTGGATGATCTTAGAGTTCTCTTCCAACCTGGCTGATTCTATGATTCTATAATTGTATGAACCCCAAGGAGCATTGTCAATACTCCTGACTGGTACAACTCATCTTCAAGAGGGTACATTGTCTAAACTGAAATAAACCAGACTCACTCTGGCAATAATGTTTTATGTTTGTTAGAAAACTACAAGATTGAAAGTGCCCTTAAAGTCTGTCAAGGCTAAAAACTAGGGAAAAGTCATCTTTTAAAAATCCAATAAATTGAAGAGATTTTTTTTCATCTAATAGCTTTTATTAGCATCTCTTATTTATGACTGTTAAATGCCTTTTAATATTGTAGCCTAATGCAAACCACAGTATATGGTTACAGGTTTCTGCTAATTTATTTTCTGTTTTTAAAAGAAGGAAAGCAACACTAATGCCAATTGTTACACTGCAAAGTGCTTTGAGATGGGGATGGAATAAATGAGTGGGAGTGCTTTGCTCCCATAAAGAGAGTTGCCAACAAATTGTTTTAATTAAGTGGCCACATAACTTTAAATCAGACTGCTCTGATATTGGCTGGCTGCAGCTAAAGAAAACATTTCATCATGCAGTGTGTCTCTGCTTTCACCCTGAGAATGATCTCAAGGTTATATTTGTTGTTATCATCCAGGCATCAAAGCTAGAAGCAGAGGCACATGGAGCAAGATTTTCCTTGTGCCCCAGCACACACTGTAGGATATCATCATAGAGTCATGGAATGCATTGGGCTGGAAGGAGCCTTGAAAGGTCATCTAGTCCAACCCCCCTGAAGTAATCTTTAACTAGATCAGGTTGCTCAGAACTCCATCCAACCTGACCAGGAATGTTTCCAGTGGTGAGGCCTCCACCACCTCTCTGGGTGGGTAACCGGTTCCAGTGTTCCACTACCTTCACACTAAAGAACTTCTTCTTAACATTCAATCTAAATCTACCTTTGTCTAGTTTAAACCCATTGCTCCACATCTTATTGCTACATGCCTTTGTAAACAGCCCCTACCCAGTTTTCTTGTAAGCCCCCTGGAAGGCCACTCTAAGGTCTCCCTGGAGCCTTCTCTTCTCCAGGCTGCACAACTCCAATTATCTCAGCCTGTCTTTGTAGAAGAAGTGCTCCAGCCCCCCTTATCATTTGCTCCATCAGGTCCATGTCCTTCTTGTGTTGAGAGCCCCAGAGCTGGACACAGTACTTCAGGTGAGGTGTCATCAGAGCAGATCAGTGGCAGGATCACCCCTCTCCATCTGCTGGCCACGCTTCTTTTGCTGCAGCCCAGGATGCCATTGCCCTGCAAATGTCTCAGGAGGACCCATTCTGTTTCAGGAAGGTAAAATCTTTTTGGGTTATGGATTTGTACTGCTTTAGTACCTCTGCTTCCTTTAGTTTAAACATCCCAGGATAAAATAGGTTAAGTCAATCACACTCTTATGAACAGAACATGTTTCCTGTGTGTTCAGCTTTGCCTGCTTGGAGAGAGTAAATGAAAATGCAGGATGCATGGAGGCAGATATGGTGGACTCAGTCCAAGCTCAGGATTCAAGGCAGTGTGAAATAATAGTCTGTGCCTTTTGAGGTACTTCATCATTGCTGGAATATTTGTGTTGGCATTTGTGGTTTAGGATGTTTCCTTTCTTTAGGCATTCTCTTGCCTGAATCCGACGTTATCACATAACTTTTAGCTCCATACATGAGACTCTACTGGGAGTTGTATCAAAGACTTCATACATTGTCACCTCAAGTAAATGAAAACTCTGACTCTCCACATTTCACTTTTTTTTGCATGCTTTCTGTTGTTTACTGCAAGAGGTGTAGATGGAAAAGGAGGAGGAAGTGGGTGAGCAAAGGAAAACCTCAGCAGCCCATTTTGCTGCCCCTTCTTTTTTTCTTACCTACTTTCAGATATTATTTTAAAAGCAGGAAGTTTAGCTGCAATCACATTTTGTGTGCCAAAACTTGAGGCTTCATTTTGAATCCCTTTTCCCCTCCCTAGTATTAATTAAAGTGTTCAACAAGCTGGCTTTTTGGGGGCAGTACTCATTGACAAGAATACATCTCATGAGCCCAAGCCTCTGTTTTGTGGTGCATTGGGAAGTTAACCAGTGTAGATTTGTTCTTAATTCAGAGACATGCCCACCCTCTAGACAGACTTTTTTGATTGCATGTGACTTAAAGGTTTATTACAGACAATTTTTAGTATTTAGAAACATCTGGGATAATAAACTATTAAAACCTACAGCTTACCATTTTCAATCTTGATTCCTATGCACATTTATTGTAGATGTTATTCTTACTCATCAAAGGACCAGTCTTTACACACATCCTATAAACTTAATCCATGCTTACTTTCTTTGCCTGTAGATCTTTCCATCTTGTGGCAGTTTTAGGCTGTGCCTAGGAACATTTTCCACAGACCTTGAACAGAAAGTAGTAGAATGCAAATAAATTACCATTGGATGTAAAAAGGAAAATAATGATAAGGTCTAAATGATGCCATTGGTCTGAAAAACACCATAAAGCTTATTTTTATAAACTACCTCTCTCTCTTTTTGGCTTCCGTCACTCTGGCAGATGCTATATATAGCTTCTGCTGCCTTTTCTGTGTTGCTTTGTTGTGGCTGAGCACTAATAAGCTCTCTCTCTGCTTTTCTTCCTTCTTCTCTGGCCCTGTGTACAGGGGGAGGAAAGGGAGCAGGGAGGGGGAAGCTGTTGGTAACCCCTTGGTTTTGTCCAGGGGGGTTCTTGTGTTGTTCATATTTGTCAATATATGCAAATATTGTATATTTTGTACATATTCATTTCATTCCCTATTCCTAGATGGTAGTTTTGCTTGTGGATACAGCTTCATTTGCTTTCAACTGAGCTGGTTTGGCAATTTTATGCTGGGGGGAATTTCAATCCACCATACAGGTCCAAAGAGGAGGCTAGGAATTTTCTGTACCTGTGTCTATCACTGAGAAAGCACAACTGCAGAGACAAGGAGATGAAGGCCCTTGCTAGTCATAACCCTATTTGCACAGTACTTGAATTTAAGGGAAGAATGTTTTCTTCTCTGTTCACTTGAGTTGCAATCGATGGAAAACAGAAGTCTGTGAAGGAAACGATGGCAAACATGCATTTGTGCTGGCATTAGTAAGACACAGCAAAAGCTAGATGAAAGAATAAATACTAAATTATTCTTGGAAATGAGTGCAAATAGCATTATTTTAAACAGCAAAGCACACAAATAAATAAAGAACTGAAACCTGACAGCTTACACGATGTTGTGAAATTCTGTGTGCTTATTCCACTAACATAAGCATTTTGTCATTCAGAACAGTCCCACACACCACAAAGCCTTTTTAACAATTACTGCTGTTTCTCATCATAAATTCCCACAAGTGTAACAGCTGCAGATTAAACTTAATATTTCCAGTTCTGTAGGTGCCATATGACTACTTGCTCTCCTTTTCCCAGCTCTTTCAAACTGTGTGTTGATTTCACAGCATCACAGAATCAGCCAGGTTGGAGAAGACCTCAGAGATCATCAAGTCCAACCTATTACCTAATCCCTAACACCTCCTGACAACTAAACACTGGCTACAAGAGCCACAGCCAAGCTTTTGTTGAACACCTCCAGGGATGGGGACTCCACCACCTCCCTGGGCAGCACATTCCAATGGCCAATTACTCTTTCTGGGAAGAACTTTCTCCTCACCTCCAGACTAAACTTCCCCTGGTGCAGCTTGAGACTGTGTCCTCTTGTTCTGCTGCTGCTTGCCAGGGAGAAGAGACCAACCCCCACCTGGCTACAACCTCCTTTCAGGGAATTGTAGAGAGCAATAAGGTCTCCCTTGAGCCTCCTCTTCTCCTCTTCTCATGATTGCTGCCTTGAAATGGTCATGTGTATAAACTGCCTCTTGTAGCACTCACACAAATGCTATTTTCAGTGTTTGTAAAACCTCCCTTCAAGAGCAGACTGAGAGGTGACCTCATTAATGTTTGTAAATATGTGAGGGGTGAGTGTCAGGAGGAGGGAGCCCCTCTCTTCTCAGAAATGCCCAATGATAGGACAAGGGGCAATGGGTACAATCTGGAGCATAGAAGGTTCCATGTGAAAGTAAGGAAAAGCTGTGAGAGTGACTGAGCACTGGAAGAGGCTGCCCAGGAGGGTCGTGGAGTTTCCTTCTCAGGAGATATTCAAAACCCACTTGGTCACATTCATGTGTGACCTACTCTAGGTGACCCTGCCCTGGCAGGGGGCTTGGACTCGATGATCCTTCAAGGTCCCATCTAACCTCTAATATTCTGTAGTATATATATATTATATCACAGATTATATATATAATTGGATTGTAAAATCCAGGATTTAGATCTGTCATTTTGATGTGATTAGTTTCTCATTCTAATTTGAGAATGGTTCATATGTATTATTCTGCAAAGTGTGATTTTCTTGAGTTGCCCTTTCCCTCTGCCTTTGGCATGGAAATCTGTGAGAAGCAAAGAAAGGGATTAGGAAGTATTTTCATTTTAAGGGCCATGTTGTATCTCTGCTCTGAACATTAAGTTCATTGTTCATACCCACAGAAGCTTTCTCATACAACCTACTTTAATCCTTTCAAAGGGTATAAATGTTTTTTTCAGGTGTTACAATTAGGCAAATTCCTAAAGGATATGTAGGCATTCCAAAAGAGACAAAGTATTTTGATTCTCTTGAGGATATGATTTGTATGTATCCTGTTATGCAGACATCTCTTTTGAGCTAGACTTTAAAACTGTATCCTGAATAAGCTTTCTGCAAACAGTTAATATTTCATTTCTCTGTTTTCACAAAAAGAATATGACATATGACAGCAGAAAAAAGATTACTTTTGTGCCATATCCAAAAAAATATTAATCTATACATACTTCAAATGCTGTTTAAGTAAAATGTTATACCCAAAGCTAAAGCAAATATTCCATTTTAAATTATTTTGATGGCTTAGTTATTCATCCCTGATTCGATTTTATATGTGCAGGCAAACTTATACCCTTATAAAAAGAGCAATTTGCTACTGCAAGGATGATTTGTGCTTACTGTGTACAAACATCCATAAGCAGAACGCTTCAAAAGAGATGAACTGGTTTAAAGCTTGATTCTCACTTCTCTTTTTTAATGAAAAATCACAGAATTAACCAGGTTGGAAAAGACCTTTGAGATCATCAAGTCCAACCTATCACCCAACACCATCTTATCAACTAAACCATGGCACTGAGTGCCTCATGCAGTCTGATTTTAAACACTTCCAGGGATGGTGACTCCACCACCTCCCTGGGCAGCACATTCCAATGGCAAATCTGTCTTTCTGGGAAGAATTTCTTCCTAGCATCCAGCCTAAACATCCCCTGGTGCAGCTTGAGTCTGTGTCCTCTCCTTCTGTCACTGGTTGCCTGGGAGAAGAGACCAACCCCCACCTGGCTACAACCTCCCTTCAGGTAGTTGTAGACAGCAATGAGGTCTCCTTGAGCCTCCTCTTCTCCAGGCTAAACACCCCCAGCTCCCTCAGCCTCTCCTCACAGGGCTGTGCTCCAGACCCCTCACCAGTATCCAGTAAAGCTAAATCTCATATTAGCTGTCACTCTGCTGTAATTATACAACAATTGGACCAGTGAAAATTTGCTCTTAGGCAAAGCATTTAAAAACATGGCAGTTTTGCATTCAGAGCAAAGTAAAATGCCTTTTCCATCTTAAGCTGCCTTCATGAGCTCAGTTTTGCTCATGGAATGCTACATTTGTATAAACTGATCTGAATATAATGCACTCTGCATTACAGCATCCAACACCACTGCAAAAAACACAGTAGATATCTTTCTATAACCATTAGGGATTATTTTTCTTTCCTCTATTTTTTTTTTTAAGTCAGCTGAATGTATTCTGGAGGGATTCTTGAAGAAATCTTTAACAAGTCAATGAATAAGCCATGTGGAGCTTTATACTAAAAGTCTGAGTTAAACCTTAGGAGTTTATTAGAAAGAGTTTCTTTATAGAAAATGCAAAACAGACAGATGATTGTCAACCCCAGGAGCCTTTTTGGAGCTTTAAGGTATCTATTGGCAACTCTTGTTTCCTTAGTGGGCACTGGGAGACCTAACACTTTGCTTTTCTCACGATCTAGTTCCAGTTTAGGGAATGCTTCTGGATGAACTCCATTTCAGACTGTAACAAAATGAAAACATCTATTTAAGTTTTATTGTCATTTAAATATTTTTTTAAACCTCATTCTTTCACTCAGAATTCATTGCTACTTTACTTAGCATTTGAACAGTTTTTAACTAATAGGAGACCTTATTGTAGCCATCCAGTATCTGAAAGGGGCCTACAAGAAAGATGGGGAAGGGCTTTTGAGGGTGTCAGGTAGTGATAGGACCAGGGGGAACAGACTGAAACTAGAAGTGGGCAGGGTCAGATTGGATGTTAGGAAGAAGTTCTTCACCATGAGGGTAGTGAGAGACAGGAACAGATTGCCCAGGAGATGGTGGAAGCCTCATCCCTGGAGGTTTTGCAGCCAGGCTGGATGTGGCTGTGAGCAACCTGATCTAGTGGAAGGCATCCCAGCTCATAGCAGGTGATTGGAACTAGATGATCCTTCAGGTCCCTTCCAAGCCTTCCAACCCTGACAATTCTATGATTCTATATATAACCTTTACAGTAATCTACAATATTCAAAGCAAAAAGAAACTATTAATCCTCATTTATATTCAGTATTTTCTATGTATATTTGGAGAAGAACTTCTTTTTTTTCTTGTAGGTCCTGAACTGTTTTTGCATCTCAGGAAATCCAAGTCAAGGATTGAGAGCGAACTGCATAATGTTTGCTGTTATGAAATGGGGACTCTGACATGATGAGCTGACCTAGATTTTAAGTTGACAGGAAAAAAATATTGTTTTTTGATGGAAAAGTCAAGAAAAGGACAGATGTTCTGATGGCTTCATAAAAACAAAACTATATTGTGCATGATAGAGTAGAGATTGTCTGGAGCACTTCTGGTCTCTTCTCTCTGATACTGCAAAGGCTTATCCTAGCTTCATCATTTATCTGAAAATCATGGCTAAGAAGGCTGCAATCTTCAGATGGGCTTCAAAGGGACTGAGGAACTGTGGGAGAGATGCTTTGCACTTCCAGGTTGTGTTGATTTGAGATCACAAAGTCTTGCAGAGAGGAGCTTCTGTTATTAAATGAATGTGCACCAGAGCATTTCTGCTAGTGAGAGATCAAACTGCCACCTATTCAACTAAATTAGGAGTAATCACCAAGGTAAATGCTGTGAAGGGTCATGCTGACATTTAAGGAGACACATGTTTTGTTTTATTTTTTTATCCAGAAAGCTAAGTATTCAGCACAAAATCAAGTTGTCTTCCTTCCCTCTTTCTAAAAGTAAACTCCATTATTACCTATTACACTTCCCACAGTTTAGTGGTCTTTAATGGAAAAGGTATTTATAATTGCAGGGACTATCATAGAATCAGAGAATGGTTTGGGTTGGAAAGGACCTCCAAAGATGATCTAGTTCAACCCCCTGCAGTGAGCAGGGACATCCTCCAACAGAGCAGATTGTCCAGAGTCCTGGTTTTGAATATCTCTAAGGGCAGGACCTCAACTTCATCCCTGGACAACTAGTTCCAGTGTTGTACTACCCTCATGGTAGTAGACCTTCCTCCTAACATCTAACCTAAATCTTCTGTTCCCTAGTTTCAAACCACTGGCCCCTCATCCTATCACTGCAAACCTTTGTAAACACTCTCTCTTCAGCCTTCTTGTAGGTACCCTTCTGGTACAGGAAGGATGTTTTTACATCTCCCCAGAATCTTCTCTTCTGGAGGCTGAACAATCCCAGCTCCCTCAGCCTGTCCTTGCAGGAGAGTTGTTGGAGCCCCCTGATCATTGACCAGCAGGTGTCAGCTCAGCCATGCTTGTCTCTTCCCTTCCTTGCTAAATTTCTTGCACCTAGGAATAAAGATATCTTGCATCTTATCATAGTTCTTGAAGAAATGTTATCTGCTCTGGCAAATTTGCCTGGGGGAGTCTTACCTATCTTGTGATCTATGACCTGGAAAGAGAAAGCAGGATGTGTTTCAAAGACATAAAAAAGTCACACTTGCCTGAGTGCAACTTCCTGACAGATTCTTCTGTATGCCTCTTTAAAGGGTCAGCTTCAGGAATGACTCCTGTAGTCAGACTGGCCAAAGCATTAAGCATTGCTTCAAGCACTACAGAATCATAGAATCATGGAATTGTCAGGGTTGGAAGGGACCTGAAGGATCATCCAGTTCCAACCTCCCTGCTATGGGCAGGGACACCTCACACTACAGCAGGTTGCTCACAGCCACATCCAGCCTGGCTGCAAAAACCTCCAGGGATGAGGCTTCCACCACCTCCCTGGGCAACCTGTACCAGTGTCTCAACACCCTCATGGGGATGAATTTCTTCCTCACATCCAATCTGAATCTACCCATTTCTAGTTTTGCTCCATTCCCCCTAGTCCTATCATTATCTGACACCCTAAAAAGTCCCTCCCCAGCTTCTTGTAGGTCCCTTTCAGATTCTGAAAGGTCACAAGAAGGTCTCCTCAGAGCCTTCTTTTCTGCAGACTGAACAGCCCCAACTCTCTCAGTCTGTCCTCACAGCAGAGCAGCTCCAGCCCTCTGCTCATCCTGGTGGCCCTTCTCTGGGCACATCCCAGCACATCCAGATCTTTCTTGTAATAGAGGCTCCAGAACTGGATGCAGTACTCCAGGTGTGGTCTCACCAGAGTGGAGTAGAGGGGGAGAATCACCTCCTTTGCCCTGCTGGCTATGCTTCTCTTGATGCAGCCCAGGATGTGATTGGCTTTCTGGGCTGCAAGTGCTCACTGCTGGCTCATGTTAAGCTTCTCACTATGATAATTCTTAATAATAATAAAGACTCACTAGAGTTAACTATGTGCTTTAGAGTTAGGGTAAGTCACATTTTAATCTGGTGTCCCTCCAGCAGTAGTTCTCTTGTGTGAAATGACCATAGGGCAGGATGCAAAGTTCCTCCCTTAGGAAAGGGCGGTGCATTCCTCTGTTGCTTCACTGGGATGCAATTGTCCTGCTCATGCCAAAGCCCAAGCTGAGTAGTGCTTTCACTCTCAAAAACCCCAGCAACAAGAGGTGTCCCTCAAGGGTCCATACTGGGATCACTGCTATTTAATATCTTCATCAATCAAATAGTGAGACTGGCCTCTGGTGACAGCACAGGGGGCGCTGGTTTTAAACTGCAGGAGGGTGGGTTTAGATTTGATACAAGGAAGAAATATTTTAGGATGAGAGTGGTGAGACACTGGAACTGGCTACACAGAGAAGTTATGGATGTCCCATCACTAGCAGCCCTCAAGGTCAGGCTGAGCAAGCTGATCAGGTTGCTCAGAGCCCTGTCCAGCCTTGCCTTAAAAACTTCTAGGGATGTTTTTATATTGTAGGAAGAAGCAGAAGAATGGCAAACCATCAAGGAAGTCCAAGTCTTATGTTTATTTTATGAGCTTGTTAGACACAACCTGCACTCTAAACCAGTGTTGGTTTCTTTGTGCTTTTTAATAATTTGCTTATAATAATCCACTAATAGGTTAGGATGAAATAAATTTTAGTGGGCATTAGAGTACCTTAAACGGTGGTATAACCATGTTTTTACTTATACTTCCATGAAATTCAGTGAGAATTGTCCACGGCAAGAGGGAGTTAAGTAGATGTTCTCTAGGGACCCTTCCAACCCAAGCCATTCCACAATTTGGTGATTCTATGTACCCAGCCCAATCATAGTGACACAACTGTTTCACATTTTCACTCCTTCTCAGTGCTGCTCCTACTTGTCCTAGACTCCAATGTACTTCCTTGATGGTTTGCCATTCATCTTCTACTTCTTCCTACAACATAAAAACACCCCTGGAAGTTTTTAAGGCCAGGCTGGATGTGGCTCTGAGCAACCTGATCTAGTGTGAGGTGTTCCTGCCCATGGCAGAGGTGCTGGAATTGGATGATCCTTGAAGTCCCTTCCAGCCCTGAAAATTCTATTATTCCATGAAAATATCTTAGATGAGTAACCAGAGTTGTTAAATTCAAGAACTGATTACAACACAACATTTTGCCTTTGTGGGGAATGGGGTAAGGGTGGAAATCATCCTGGTGTCAGGCAGTGTCTTCAAAGCTGAGTTAAAACTTGCTCATTAAAACCTCTCTCAGGGAAAATTACAACCACTTCTGGTTTTGCTGGACTCCAGTGAGAGAAATCGTGCTTGACACCTTATTTCACAAAGGTTTTTAACATATTTAGACAGCAAATGAGTCTTGGAACAAGGTGACAGAGCTTTTCATGAATTTAAAAACAATCAAATGGCTCTGACCTCTTAATGAGGGGGTTTATTTCTCTTGCATCTCATGAAGCTCATTTAAATGTAGTGGCAATTTGGAGAGTGCTGTGAAATGATAAAGGAGATTTTTGCACTGCAGCTTGTTTCTCTGCTGCTAGATTAGAAAGAAATATATGCATTTATGCACAGAACTACGTGCTGAAGCAAGCTACCACTGGCAGATAGTCTTAATATTAATGGATTTAAATATGACTGAAATTATTTTTCATAATACCCAAGTATGAGTTGTTCATTATGAGGAACGTTCTGTAATGCTCTGTTGGTTCCTTACAGCTAGTTAATAAGCATAATTGAGAACATTTGTCACGTTCATCTCTTTCTGGACATTCTTGGCTTTCCTTCCTGCCATTTCTGGTGCTTCTCAACAGTAAAGAAAGCAGTTGGTGATCTATTTGAAGCCTGACTTGTGGTATAAATTGAGGGTCTCCATTTCTACCTTTTCCCCCTTTACCGTTCTTAAGAAAAACACATCTAAAAGCACATTATAAACTTAAAATGTTGGTATTTTAGCTTAATAAAGAACACACAAGCATTTCACACTATTATCTTCAAATTGCTTTGCTTTATATACTTAACTATAATTTAATTATTGATTTCTCTCAGCTTTTAGATTGAATTCCAAGTCTTATGAGCTTATTACACACAACCTGCACTCTAAACCAGTGCTGGTTTCTTTGTGCTTTCTGATAATTTGCTTATAATAATCCACTAATAGCATAGGATGAAATAAATTTTAAAGGGCATTAGAGTACCTTAAAGGGTGGTATAACAATGTCTTTATTTATACTTCCATGAAATTCAGTGAGATTAGTAAAATCTGTGAGTATCAAGGGGTTGGACCTGATGATCTCTGGAGGTCCCTTCCAACCTCTGATATACTGTGACACTGAGAAGCAGAAAAAAATTGCTGCTGAGCTGATATATTACAAATGTAACAATTATATTTAAGAAATGGAATATATCACTGACCACTTCAGGTTAAGGATGAAAGAAATTAACAGCAAGTATAAATCTGGGTTGGAAGGGACCTCTAAAGGTCATCCAGTCCAACCCCCTCTGCAGTACACAGGGGTATCCTCAACTAGATCAGGTTGCCCACAACCCTCATATCATAATGCTCTGAATCCATGAAACTACTTGAAGGGCAAAAATGTCACAGTCTCACAGTATATCAGAGGCTGGAAGGGACCTCCAGAGATCAGCAGGCCCAACCTCCCTGCCAGAGCAGCATCACTTAGGGTAGTCTGCACAGGAATGCATCCAGGTGGGGTTGGAATGTGTCCAGAGAAGGAGACTCCACAACCCCCCTGGGCAGCTGTTCCAGGGCTCTGTCACCCTCACTGTAAAGAAGTTTCTCCTCATGTTAGGTGAAATCTTCTGTGTTCAAGTTTGAACCCATTGTTCCTTTTTGTCCTTTCTGTCTTCCATAAATAGTATCTTAAATTTCATTGTACATTTTCTGCTAGGAGTCAACGCTGCACTTAATTGTATCAAAACTATAGGATATTATATTGGGTTTGTATTTATGTTAAGGTGATTTATCATGACAAGCCTCCTCGTGAAACAAGTAAGCATACTGCTGTGTATCAGAAATAAAAAGTGACAAGTCAGTACAGTGAGGAGAGGCTGAGGGAGCTGGGGGAGTTTATCCTGGAGAAGAGGAGGCTCAGGGCAGACCTCATTGCCATCTATAACTACCTGAAGGGAGGCTGTAGCCAGGTAGGGGTTGGGCTCTTCTCCAAGGCAACCAGCACCAGAACAAGAGGACACAGTCTCAAGCTGTGCCAGGGGAAGTTTAGGATGGAGGTGAGGAGAAAGTTCTTCACAGAAAGAGTAATTGGCCATTGAATGTGCTGCCCAGGGAGGTGGTGGAGTCACCATCCCTGGAGGTGTTCAACAAAAGCTTGGCTGTGACACTTGGAGCCAGGGTTTTTTTTTGTCAGGAGGTGTTAGGGATTAGGTAATAGGTTGGACTTGGTGATCTCTGAGGTCTTTTCCAAGTTGGTTGATTCAGTGGCACTTCATATCAAAAACATACACATATATTTGCCAAAAAACCAGTCTAGCTAAGAGAAGAGAGGTGTTTTTTCCAACCTGCTTGTTTGTTTCATTTTTCTTTGTTTGTTAGTTTGTTTGGTTTGTGTTTTTTTTTTTTTGTTGTTGTTGTTGTTTTTGTTTGTTTATTTTGTTCTGTAGTTTGTTTGTGCTTTTTTGTTTTTGGTTTGGTTTGGGTTGGGTTTTTTGTTTGTTTATTTTGTTTACTTGCTGCACACACGGACACTGGAAATTTAACAGTAAAAGTGACCTGGGATCTAGCCTAATCACTGTGGTTCTGGCCCATCAAAAAGAGTGGTGATTATGATGAAAAAGTATAAATAAGAAATTATAACTGAAAGTTACTCAGAGGAGCCTCACAAACGTCTCCTGATGCCTAAACCTGTGTCCTGCCATCAGCAATGTTTAGAAGTCTGGGGGAAAAGCCATAGAAAAAAATTACTTTAAAGTTATTTATTTATTTATTTATTGAAATGAATATCTTATGAAGCCAGCTGTGAAGCTACTTGAGATATGCAAACAATAACGATCAGAGGACTGGGAGCCCTGCCATATGAAGAAAGGCTGAGACAATTGAGTTTGTCCAGCCTTGAGAAGAGAAAGGTTAGGGGATACCTTATTACCATGTACCAGCACATAAAGAGAGGCTAACAAGAGGCTGGAGACTCACTTTTTACAAGGAGCCGCACAGAAAAGATAAAGGGCAGTGGGTACAAGTTACTGCTGGGGAAAGTCTGATTGACCTCCAGAAGAAAAGTTTTCATCATAAGAACAGTCAGACATTGGAATCATCTCCTAAGGGAAGTAGTGGATTCCCATACATTGGACAAGCTTGACAGAGTGCTGGGCCAGCTCATTTCAACTTTATTATTCCCTGGAAAGGTTGGAAGAGATGATCACAGTCTCACAGTATATCAGAGGTTGGAAGGGACCTCCAGAGATCATCAGGTCCAACCCCCCTGCCAGAGCAGCATCACTTAGGGTAGTCTGCACAGGAATGCATCCAGGTGGGGTTGGAAAGGCTCCAGAGAAGGAGACTCCACAAACCCCCTGGGCAGCCTCCAGCGCAGTGCTCCAACACCCTCACTGTAAAGAAGTTTCTTCTCATGTTGAGGTAAAATCTTCTAGGTTCAAATCTGAACCCACTGTTCCTTGGCTTGAACCACCCAAAAGAGCCTGGCCCCCTCCACTTGACACCTACCCCTCATATATTGATAGAAATTGATCAGATCCCTCTCAGCCTTCTCTTCTCCACACTAAACAGCCCCAGGGCTCTCAGTCTCTCTTCACAGGGGAGATGCTCAAGTCCCCTAAGCATCCTCCTGGCTCTCCCTTAGATTCTCTCCAGCAGGTCTCTGTTTCTCTTTCTTGAACTGGGGATGTTCCTTTCAAGCTGGCATTCTGTGATTCCATATCAATTAACATGTAGACATGATGGATCAGCTAGCTATGTAAGAAGATGCTTCATGGTGACCAGTGCACGAATCTTGCACACAGTCATAAAAGTAAATCCAGCACAGAACTGCATTTACAGTTTAGGAAAAAAATATTTCTGTGAATGAAAAATAAAAATAATCCCATACTTGAGTTTGAGAGCACATAAAATCATTTAATATATGCACTTTTGTTCTTATTTGATTGTGTTCTACATTTCTCTTAGCTTATTCACTTTGATAATTTTGATGACTTTGATTTACTCACTATACTCCTGTTTAAACACTTGGAAATAAACAAGTCTCAATAAAAAATAAATCTGTCAGAAAGATAATTTACTTCTTCACATGTAAGTTTATCCAATTATTTAATGACTGCACCTTCAAAGAAGGAAATAAAACACACTACAGTAGGCTTTAATGCCAAAAAATATCAATCTTTTCAGTCTACCAACTAATCAGAGAAGTTCAAAGTCATCATGAATGTGTCCAGAGAAGGGCAACAAAGCTGGAGAGAGATATGGAGCACAGCCCTGTGAGGAGAGGCTGAGGGAGCTGGGGGTGTTTAGCCTGGAGAAGAGGAGGCTCAGGGGAGACCTCATTGCTGTCTACAACTACCTGAAGGGAGGTTGTAGCCAGGTGAGGGTTGGTCTCTTCTCCCAGGCAACCAGTGACAGAACAAGAGGACACAGTCTCCCGCTCTGTCAGGTGGGGTTTGGGCTGGAGGTTAGGAAGAAATTCTTCTCAGAAAGAGAGATTGGCCATTGGAATGTGCTGCCCAGGGAGGTGGTGGAGTCACCATCCCTGGAGATTTTTAAAATCAGACTGCATGAGGCACTCAGTGACATGGTTTAGTTGATCACAGAATCACAGAATCACAGAATCAATAAGGTTGGAAAAGACCTCAAGGATCATCCAAGTCCAACCTGCCACCCAAGACCTCATGACCACTAAACCATGTCACCAAGTGCCACGTCCAATCGCCTCTTGAACACCTCCAGGGATGGTAACTCCACCACCTCCCTGGGCAGCCCATTCCAATGTCTAACAACTCTCTCCATGAAGAACTTTCTCCTCACCTCGAGCCTAAACCTCCCCTGGCACAGCTTGAGACTGTGTCCTCTTGTTCTGGTGCTGGTTGCCTGGGAGAAGAGACCAACCCCCTCCTGGCTACATCCTCCCTTCAGGTAGTTGTAGACAGCAATGAGGTCTGCCCTGAGCCTCCTCTTCTCCAGGCTAAACACCCACAGCTCCATCAGCCTCTCCTCACAGGGCTGTGCTCCAGACCCCTCCCCAGCCTCCTTGCCCTTTTCTGGACATGTTCAAGTCTCTCAATGTCCTTCTCAAATTGAGGAGCCCAGAACTGGACACAGCACTCAAGGTGTGGTCTAAGCAGTGCTGAGCACAGGGCAGGATGACTTCCCTGCTCCTGCTGGCCACACTGTTCCTATACAGGATGCCAGTGCCCTTCTTTGCCACCTGGGCACACTGCTGGCTCATGTTCAGCTGCTGTCAAGCCGGCTGATTAGATGCTGTTGGGCGATAGGTTGGGCTTGATGGTCTTGAAGCTCTTTTCCCACCTGGTTAATTCTGTGATCACAGAGGCCTGGAAAAATAGCTGCAAGCTAATCTCCTGCTACGTGATGCAGCCTGGAGTTAGGGAAAGGGGAGCCTTGAGGCATTGGACCTGCTGTGTTTAGTGGGGGGGAGCAGTGGTCAACCTGCTCCGGGGCATCAAGACCTGGTGTTTTGGCCTGGGTAGGGGGAGGTTTTTGGAAGGTGTTTGCCCTAGTGAGATTTTGGTAAGCCCAGGATTGAGAACTGAGCCAAGGCTGAACACGAATTTGTGTATTTTGTACTGCTGTTTATAGTTGTGAATAGTATTTCCCTTTAGCTTTCCAATTCTGTGTGTGGAATGTTTTTATTTCACTCCTTTGGGAAGGGGTAAAACAGCTTTACTCTTTGCTCAACCTAAGACAGGATCAGGTTGGAAAACAGCAGATTTATTCAGTAGATTTATTATAAGTAAATTATTCCTGGGTTCATTATGGATTTATTTTTCTGTGTGTGCTTTTTTGTTTGTTTGTTTGGGTTTTTTGATTGTTTGATTTATTTTTGTTTGATTTTTTGTTTGTTTGATTTTTTGATTGTTTGGTTGATATTTTTGTTTGATTTTTGTTTGATTTTGTTTGATTTTTTGTTTGATTTTTTTGTTTGATTGATTTTTTGTTTGATTGATTTTTTGATTGTTTGATTGATTGTTTTATTTTTTTGTTTGTTTGCTTGCTTAGGGTTGTGTGCAGAATATATTTTATCCCTTCCTCCTTGTTGCCTTGGAATATTTCCTCACTCTGCACACTTTGATGTCGTGGAGTTGGATCTTCCAGGCTTCCTTTAGTCATCATCCCTGAAAGTTTAGAGTGACTCTTAGCACACTTCAGACACAGAAGAAGAAGATGATAGGATTTATTTGCTCTTAAAAATAGTGTTATTCCACATAACAATAACATCTTTTGTAGGAAGCAATTTATGTCTCCTTATGCCATCAGGAAAGGTTTACAGCTATAAGAATTTTGCTTTCACATAGCAAAAGGCCTTGCTGGGTGACCATAATTTTGTAATGAAATAATATGCCAATAAGCAAGAATTACATTTCAGGGGAGAAAAAATTGCACCCCCAAAAAAATAAAAAACACAACAAAATCTGCATCCCAAAAGAAAATTAAATTTGTTTGCATATATCATTATAGACAGACTTGAAATGCAGATGGAAAAAAAAAAAAAAAAACTGTTTCAGAGAAACTGAAATTGTCAGTATGGACTCTAAAATTTTAAAATAAAATAACTGCTTTCTGGGAAGACAAATACTTCTTACAAAGATTAATTTTGTCTGAATAAAAAAAAAGGAAAAAAGAAAAATAGAAAAAAGGGGAAAAAGGAGAAAAAAGAGAAAAAAGAAAAAAAAGAAAAAAGAAAAATGAAAAAGGGGGAAAAAAAAGAAAAAAAGGGGAAAAAAGGAAAGGTAAAAAATAAAGAAAAAAAAAAAAGAAAAAAGCTTAGCTTCCACCTTAGGAAGACTTGGAAGCACTGCAGACTTTAGCTTTCAAAAATCAAATGAAGTTTTCTAAGCTGTGTTTTCTTATCCCTGATTAAGGCCACTGATCTGCTTGCTTTGAAGTGGTAAGGTAATATGAATAACAGTTTATCAAACGGTTCAAGAGCACAAGAAATCCTTCCCAAAGCATCAGACACCTCTAACAGCAAGGCTCATTAACAAAGTAAAAGGGCATCTACTGTTCATGAGGAAAATGCATTCAGTCCCACGAGGTGTAAGATGTGTGTAAGGACTACATTGCCAATATGCTGCTGACTTCCAGCAGAGAACACAGTCACAAGGGAAATGCAATGCACTTAATTTACCTGGACTTCAGGAAAGTATCTGACATGGTTCCTCATGAGAAATGAGAAGTTAAATTAGGGGTTAGCAAAAGCAATCTAAAATATGAAATTAGCTTGAGGGAGACAGGTTGTGGTAAAAGGATAACGGGCTGGCTGGCTGGCAGGAGGTGACCAGGACAACTTCTTAAGTTGTGGAAGTGAAATTTGTAATTTTTAGTATTTTTATTAATGGCCATGGCACAGGAAATTAATCAGACTAGTGAAATACACACAGTGTAAGGCTGGGGTGTCTCTTGTTCTGGTAAGGAGGATGAGAATCACAGAATCACAAAATGTTAGAGATTGGAAGAGGCCTCTGGAGATCAAGTCCAACCCCTCTGCCAGAGCAGGATCACTTAGGGCAGGCTACACAGGAAGACATCCAGACAGGTTTTGAAAGTTTCCAGAGAAGGAAACTCCACAACCTCTTTGGGCAGCCTGTTCCAGGGCTCTGTCACCCTCACTCTAAAGAAGTTTCTCCTCATGTTGAGCTGAAATCTTCTCTGTTCAATTTCATACCTGTTGTTCCTTGTCTTATCACTGTGAACCACCCAAAAGAGCCTGGCCCCCTCCACTTGACACCCACCCCTCATATATTAATAGACATTGATCAGATCCCCTCTCAGTCTTCTCTTCTCCAGACTAAACAGCCCCAGGGCTCTCAGTCTCTCTTCATAGGGGAGATGCTCAAGTCCCCTCAGCATCCTTGTGGCTCTCTGTTGGATTCTCTCCAGCAGTTCTCTGTCTCTCTTGAATTGGGGAACCCAAAAATGGGTGCAGCATTCCAGGTGTGTTCTCACAAGGGCAGAGTAGAAGAGGCAGAGAACCTCCTTTGATCTGCTAGACACAACACACTTGAATAAAACACATATAAACCACATGGGAAGAACTAGATGACCTTGAAGACTGAGTAATACAGATGGAATGAAATTCATTGAATCAGAGAATCATTTAGGTTGGAAAAGACCTTTAAGATCATTGAGTCCAACTGTTAACAGTGCAAAGTCCACCAAAATTCAATAGTACAAATGTGGAAGATTGCACACGTAGACAAATTAAAACCACTGCTGTTTAAAGCTCAAAGCTCATCAGTTAGAAGTGACAGAGCATGAAGTCCTGGTAGATAACAAGTCATCCATGGACAGCAGTGTGCTCTTGTGGACAAGAAGGCCAATGGGATCCTGGGGTTTATTAAGAGGATTGTGCCCAGCAGATCCATGGAGGTTCTCCCCACCTCTCCTCTACTCTGCTCTGGAGAGGCCTCATCTTGAGTACTGCATTCAGTTTTAGAATCATCACAGAATCATAGAATTAGCCAGGTTGAAAGAGATCTCCAAGATCATGCAGTCAAACCTACCACCCAGCCCTATGCAATCAACTACACCATGGCACCAAGTCCTCATCCAGGCTTTTCTTGAACATCTCCCTTCAGGTAGTTGTAGACAGCAATGAGGTCACCCCTGAGCCTCCTCTTCCCCAGGCTAAACAGCTCCAGCTCCCTCAGCCTCTTCTCATAGGGCTCCCCAGTTTAGGAGGGACAGGGACCTGCCAGAGAGGGTCCAGCAGAGGGCTGTGAGGATGAATAGGGGACTGCAGCACTGCCTGATGAGGAAAGGCTGAGGGACCTGGGGCTTTTTAGACTGGAAAAGAGATGGTTGAGAGGGGATTTAATAAATATCTGAGGGCTGGGGGTCAGGAGGGAGGGGACAGGCTCTGCTCACTTGCTCCCTGCGATAGGACAAGGAGTGATGGATGTAAGCTGCAGCACAGGAGGTTCCACCTCAGCACAAGGGGGAACTTCTTTACTGTAAGGGTCATAGACCACTGTAACAGGCTGCCCAGGCAGGTCCTGGAGTGTCCTTCTGTGAAGACTTTCAAGGCCCATCTGGATTTGTTCCTCTGTGTCCTGAGCTAGATTGTATGGTCCTGCTCTGGCAGGGGGGATGGACTCAATTTCTTTCGGTCCCTTCCAAACCCTGACATCCTGTGATTCCTGTGATTCCTGTGAAATCCATGGTAATAATAATCTGAATCATGGTGCAATTTTAATGTACAGATATATACACCTTTACATGCATGTATTTACCACAAGGGCAGTGGAATACTGCAACAGATTGCCCAGGGAGGTAACTGAGGCCCCATCCCTGAAGATGTTCAAAGTGAGGCTCAAGAGGGCTCTGGGCAACCTGATCTAGTTGAGGATACCCCTGCTGACTGCAGAGGGGGTTGGGCCAGACGACCTTTGGAGGCCCCTTCCAACCCAAACCATTCTATGACTCTCTAATTTTCCTTCTATATCAAATACCAGTGTATTTGAGGGTATCAGGTGCTATGCTTCAAGTCCAACAGAAAGCTATTGATGCTATTATGAAAGATATTGGGAAAAATCAGTAAGAAATGGTGCAGACATGCAATTCCCAAAAGGTTGTGAACTGATACACTATCTTTATCTCTTCAAATATTTGCTCTGTTATCAGTACAACCACAGGCACTACTGAGTTCCTGTGTTTTTGCTCAAATGAGGACTGCTTAATATTGTTCTGTGTATCACCTGCCAACCTCAGGACACAGGCTGAGAAAATTTTGTTACAGTGATGATCATCTATTAGCAGAAAAATAATTGAGACTCTCAAGCATAGAGGGCAAAGCTAGTAAGACCATCAGGGAATAAGGAAGCTATCGTATGAAAATTAGTAAGCAGCAGAAAGATTAAATCTAATAAATAGATTGGGGCAATAAAACTCCAGGGAGAGAGAACTATTTAAACTAGAGAACAACATTAATACAGATCAAATGGGAATAAATTTGCCATGAGGAATTTAGGCTGATAATTGGAACATGTTTCAAGCCACAAGAGGAATGAATTCCTGTAACAGCGTTCCATCAGGAGAAATGGAAGCACATTAAAGTTGTAGTTTCATCAATGTATGGTGCAAATTATATGAGAGGGAAGTTTAGGGAGCTAAACTTAAGACTCTGTTCATTCTAAGTTGTTTGGAGTTCATCTCTCAAGGCTTAAGTGCTTGCCCACCTTTACCTAAAGTCTTAATAATAGGACCCAGGACTACTGACTTTGCATTTCCAAACTTGCTGCTTAGCAGCAGTAGATTTCAATGAGACTTTTTGAAGTGAGGCTCTACCCCATGCCATCAGGCTTTGCAGTGGAGTCTACCTAAGGCATTCTGGCATTGTACTAAGTTGATGCTGCTGGGAGTCAGCAGTTTCCTTCCCACGTTCCTTCACTTTTAGACAACACCAAACTCACTGCATCCTGGTCTATGCTTCACCAGCTGCCAAGTATTTAAGCAGGAGAAAAGCAACTGTACATTAACTCTTAGCTAGGAATTAAAAGATGATGTCTACCAGTGCTTGTGTAAGGACCATGCCAATTAACATCTCCTAATTAGTAAGATATGTTAGTTACCACTACAAAAGTGTTACTTTCACTAAATGGGGCATGGCTGGAAATACTAAAGGAGTAGTTAATCTTGCTGGTCCTTCTGGCCCTTGCATCTTCTACAGAGATGTGCCCACGTTGTGAAACTCTGCTTTCAGTCAGCACTTTGCTAAGATAACAGCTACCAACCATTGGCCAACGTCTGGAAAACAGATCCATCTTTGAGAGGACACTAATGACATTTACCAGGTCTTGCAGCTGAGTAGCAACTCAGGGGCTTTGCCATGTGCCTCTCATTTTTGTATGCAGAAAGCATCACAAATGCAGCCTTGGGTACTGCCCCAGGTCATGCATACAATGGGAACATTGTTCTGCTCCAGCTCAGACCTCTTGTCTCCTGAGCTAAATACTCCACAGGTAATGTTGCAGTAAAAGCATGTTTAAAGTTGCAATGGCAGATGTTTAAAACCTAGAAAGTGCAGATGTGATTTGGGCTCTCTCTTTATTTGTATTTAGGAACAGGTTCACCTATCTTTCCTGCATCTTTGTCTTTCAATTCAGGGCTCAGGGTATTCTTGTGCTCTGAAGATCTCAAGATATTTGCTTAGGCCTTAAATACGCATGGAATCATAGAACTCTGACTAATCTCACCTCTCCTTCTGAAAATAAAAATACTGAGCTGTGGTAAAGGCAGACACGAAAACCTCTAATTTTCTGCATGTGTAATTCTCCTCTCCAGTATAATTTAATAGCTGATCCTTAAAACAATTAATTTATGCAGGAGCTCAAGTCAGGTAGAGTGAGGTGAAATAAGCTACTTGCATGCTTGGAGACACATATAGTGGTAAGATTTGCTGAGCTCAGGATCTAATATTATCAACTCTATTCAGTGAGGCTGAAAGTCACATGTGAAATAAGATTGAGGGTTGTTGTGGTTTAAGAGCTACCAGGCAGGTGGGTGGAAACCTGAACCCCCTAGGTAGGTAGGAACCTGACCCCCAAGTGGGTGGGAAACCTGATGCCCCAGGGGAAGGGTCCCCAGGTCAGGTTATTCCCTCCTATTTCTTGCCTACCCTCAACATAAGGGGGTGGAATTTCCAAGTCACTCTCTCTTGCCCTTTGCCACCCTGCCTGCCTGAGAGCTGCTGACCATGTGGTGGTCCTGCCCTACCTCCACATGTCAGAGCCCACATCCCAAGAATCCATTGTCATCTGAGATCTGGTTCTCTGCATATCTGTATTTATCCCTTCTCCCTGTATCTCTGTGCATCCTTTTTCCCTAAAATCCTTTTTTTTTTTTTTTTTTTTTTTAGTTAAAATTACTTTCTTAACTTCTGTTCAAGTCTTTCATTCACTTTTTTTTTTTTTTTTCCCCTGCCTACCTTTTCCCTATGTGGAAAGTGGGAGGGGGAAGAGAAAGGTAACCTATATTCTGTCCTGTGGGATATAGCCTTGGAAACCCAAACAGGGACAAGGTGGTATAACAAAACTCGATTTCAGGATCATATTTTCCCCCTTTGTTTTTAGCTTATTATATTTCAGCACCTAATTAGATCTTTTTTTATATCATTTGCCTGGTGTTCATATAGCAAAGTGAATTACAGGTTTGTAAGCAATCAGATTTCTTACAGGATTATGTCACAAGCTGTGTCAGTTGAGCACAGACATCTAAAAAGAGATTTTGGGGTTGGTTTTGTTTGGATTTTTCTTTTTTTTTCTTTTCATAGAAAATTTCAATATGAATTAAGCTACACTCTAGAATTAAGTTTCTCTATGCTTTTAGTTTTAAACACTTCATAAAAAGAAAACATTTGCAACGTGATCTAATTTATTTAGAAGCTGCTTGTTGGGAAAAAAAAAAATCTATAGCAACAACAGATGGCAATAAGAAAAAGAACAACAAAATCCTGGTTTGAATTTCATCCAATCTGACAAAGAACCAGCTGTTTGAATAAGTGGTGTCAACATCCAAAATGTACTTTAGAATGAAACTCACTTATATCCTGTACATGAAGAATGCTTGAAGCAAAATTCTTTGCTGATAAAAGTTCCTGGCATGTGTTTGTTTCTATCCATACTCCCTATTAATTTCTGTACTATCTGATGACTGTCAGAGCATCTCAGAGTTGGAAGAGACCCCAAGGATCACCCAGTTCCAACCCCTCTGCCATGGGCAGGGACACCTCACACTACAGCAGGTTGCTCACAGCCACATCCAGCCTGGCTGCAAAAACCTCCAGGGATGAGGCTTCCACCACCTCCCTGGACAACCTGTGCCAGTGTCTCACCACCCTCATGGGGAAGAATTTCTTCCTAATGTCTAATCTCAGTCTAACCTCCCCTAGCCTGGATCCATTCCCCCCAGTACTATCACTACCTGACACACGAAAAAGTCCCTCCCCAGCTTTCTTGGAGCCCCCTTCAGATACTGGAAGGCTACAAAAAGGTTACCTTGGAGCCTTCCCTTCTCCAAACTGAATAGCCCAAACTCTCTCAGCCTGTCCTCATAGGAGAGGAGCTCCAGCCCTCTGATCATCCTGGTGGCCCTTCTCTGGACACTTTCCAACACCTCCAGATCTTTCTTGCAGTAGGGGCTCCAGAGCTGGACACAGTACTCCAGATAGAGTCTCATGGGAGCGGTGTAGAGAGGGTGAATCATCTCTTGTGATCTGCTGGCCACACTTCCAGGATACAGTTTGCCTTCTGGGCTGCAAGTGTATACTGGCAGCTCATATTGAGCTTCTCATCTGCCAGCACCCCCAAGTCCTTTTCTTCAGGGCTGCTCTCAGTCCAGTCACTGCCCTATATCAGTGCCTGGGATTGCCCTGATCCAGATGCAGGACCTTTGCACTTGGTCTTGTTGAACCTCATGAGGTTGGCTTGGTCCCAGCTCTCTAGCCACTTGCCATGTTAGTAAGGACAGATCAATGGAAGAGTGACCATACCTGCTTTTCCAAACAAAAATAAGCTGTTTAAACTGGGTATAATATAGACAAACATAACCAAAACTATGACCAAATTTCATCTCATCTCTATAACCAAATCTCATCTTCATCTCCCTGTCTCTATGACCAAACTAGGAACTGTCCTTCAGCTACTTTTATAAGATGTTAGCATTGCTTTTCTTTACACCAAAAGACCTTTTCAAAGCAGGCATTCAAGAGACAAATTTAAAATTTTCCTGCTAATATTTCTAATGTATTATGTTGTCTGGAAGCCCCAAAAAGCAATCCTATCCTGGGCTGCATCAAAAGATGAATGGCCAGCAGGTCAAGGGAGGCGATTCTGTTCCTCTGCTGCTCTTCTGAGACCCCACCTGGGGTACTGGGTCCAGCTCTGGAGCCCCCAACACAAGGAGATGGATTTGTTGGAGAGGGTCCAATGTTGATCAGAGGGCTGGAGCACCTCTTCTACATGGACAGGCTGAGTGAGTTGGGGCTGTATAGCCTGGAGAAGAGTAGGATCCAGGAGACCTTGTAGCAGCCTTCTAGTACCTGAAGGGGACCAACAGGAAAGCTGGAGAAGGACTTCTTATAAGAGCTTGTGATAATAGGACAAGGGGCAATGGTTTGGGACTAGAGAAGGGTAGATTCAGATCAGACATTAGGAAGAAGTTCTTTACTCTGAGGGTGGTGAGCCATTGGAAGAGGCTGCCCAGAGAAGCTGTGGACACCTCATCCCTGGAACAGTTTAAGACCAGTTTGGATGAGGCTTTAAGCAACCTGGTCTACTGGGAGATGTCCCTGCCCTGGGCAGGGGAGTTGGAACTGGATGATCTTCATGGTCCCTTCCAGCTCAAGCTGTTCTGTGATTCTATGGCACTGTACTATCTGAATCAACTCTTATTTTTATTAGAATGAACTGAAACACAGCACATTGCTTCTGGCTCTGCACTGAAGCCTGCTTTCCTGAATAAAGCTGTTTGCTCTCTTTTTAGGTTTCATTTTGACATTCTTGGGATCTGTCAGGATATTGAGAAGTTTGGCTAGTGGGAAATCACATTTGTTTGAAAACCAAGAATTATGTTAAGCCCTTTAAAGTGCAGCCCTGTACCAGGAGTTCTGTCCCAGAGGAAGCTCAGGAACTGTAAAAGGCCTCTAATAAAAAAGCTCTGCCTATGCCTGGGAGAAAGATGTCATTGTTCTATATAGCAGCCTGTCACTGGGCAGAAGTGGAGCCTGCTGCCAAATACAGAAAGGTAGTCCAACTCCAACCACACTAGGTTACACTTTACAGGAAAGGTCACAAATTCACACTGCAGGTCAGTGCCAGAGCTGGAAATACAAGACAGGTATTTTGCTTTTTAGCTTTAGGAGCTCTACAACATTGACTCTTTTATCCCTTCTTGCCTGTTTTGCAGAAGGTAGCCATAAGGTTGCACAGGGTGAAAAGGATTCTGTTTCCTGCACACATGCACTGCAGAATGTGGCTTACCCTGATTCTTTCTACAAACTGACACCAGCAATCACACAAGAGTAAGACAGCTTTCAGATCTCATCTTCAATCCTGGGATTCAAATTCAAACTCTAAAGGTTTCATATCAAAATCTAAAAGAAAATTATTTTGGACCTCCATCCAAAACAGAAAAAAAAAAAAAATCAGGCAGAGCTACCCATATTGAAGAGACTACAGTGAATCTGAAAAGAAGTTAAAAACCAAAACCAAAACCAAACAGAACAAAACAAACCAACTAACCAACCAACCAAAACCCCCACAACAACAAAAACCACCACCACAAAAAACCAAAAACACAAAAAGAACTCCAAAGAACAGA